>NC_092256.1:13279388-13579388 GCF_036320965.1 Panulirus ornatus | reverse complement strand
GTCAAACTTTCATCACTTTCTCTCTCTCTCTATCTCTTGCCCTCTTAGACCTAAGACCCCGACAGAACGAATGAGAGTCGTCTGTTCTTTTTTTGTTCAACACCTGAACAGTTGTTCTAAATCACGTCGCCAACATCTGTTACGTTACGTAAGACTTTTATGCAGGTGTAACACCTTTCTACACCTTGACACAGGTGTTGGTGCCTTCACCTGTCCGCTTGACATACGTCCTGACGGTCCTTTAGAAGGTATAGAATAAGATATGCTAGTGATGTAAACTTACGACATTGTCAGATCAAGGTCAGCCAGTTGTGCGAACTTACGACACGTCTCAGTCATTCATTTTAGGCATATATGACTCACTCAGGTCAGGCCATAAGTTCTTGACACGGTAAGCTACAGGTCAATGAATGGTGGAGGTATACACCACAGTAAAGAGGTGGTCGAGCTTAGATTTGACCTAACGGCGTCTATAGTAAAGTCCAGGTCAGTCCGTCATGTAAGCTACACAGCACAGGTCACTCGGTGCAATGATCTCAAGACACAGTAAAGCCAGGTCAGCCAGTGGTGTGAGCATGTGACAACACAGTAAAGTCCAGGTCTGCCGATAGTATGAGCATGGAACACATTGATTTCCAGGTCTGCCAGTCATGTGAACATGCAACACAGTCAAGTCCAGGTCTGCCTGCCTGCCTGCGGTGTGAGCGTGTAATAACACAGACAAGTCCTGATATACATGCGGTGTAATTGAGTGCGCCAGTAACCTCTCGTGATTCGGCAAAGCTTTCTTAGTTCCACCACAACTTTACCGAAGTGTTAAATGATTATTGAAAGAGACTTTAGAATCTTGACTGTTTTGAGAGATTCAGACCAGGGAGTCGATTAGAATACCTGGTGAGGTCTTTTGGGGGGTCTTCACCCCCCACTGCCCGGGCTGGGGCCCAGGCTGCTGGATGTGGTGGTCGTTGGTCACAGGTTGACCGTGTGGGCTTTTTCGTGTCTTTAGCACACATTAGAAGCTTTAGTTTGTGTTTGAAAGCTCACTTTAGAGGCTTGGTTTGTCTTGAGCTCCCCCGAGACTTTGTTTGCTTCATTACTGAACACCAGGGGTTCGGTGTGTCTTGACATAACACTAAGAGGCTTACCCTTCTGTCTTGAGCTTACACAATACAATCATTATATCGTAACATGACAACATAAGCCAAGTAAGTCATAAGCTAACCACAAAGGCTAGTTTTGTTGTGTCTTAAGCTTACATCAGAGGGTTTTTACGTCGTAAGTTCACACTAAAGCCTTCTGTGTGCATGTGTTTAAAAAAGTTTACAGTATAGTCTTTGACTACGTGACCAGAGGCTTGTTGTATTGTACGTTCATACGAAGGGTTGGAACTGTTATGTTCTGCGATCGTGCCATGGGCTTTTGACTTGTAACGTCGTAAGGTAACACCAAAGACGTAGTTTGTTGCGTGGTAAGCTAACACCAAAACCTTGGTCTGGGAATGCGGTGGCCTTGTAGGGGAGTAAGAGCGTATAACTATAGGCAGGAGCGAGGCGTAGTAGGGTGATGTGAGTGGAGCGCACCTCACACCTGCTTCTCTTGAGCAACAGGGAGGGGGCTGGCCTGCCGGCCCACCTCCCTCCCCATTCATACTCGCCCGCCTAGGACGGGCCCCTTGCCTCCCCAGGTGAGACGCCACCCAGGTATAACACGGATGATGGTGGCACTTGGAAGATGAACAACATAGGAAAGAAACCTGTAGAATTTGCAGTACTCAGTGAAAATACTTATGTGAGTAATGAGGGTAGTGATGATGGCTGCGATGGTGAGGTTACTGTTGGTAGTGATGATGTAGGTGATGCCTACGTTGGTGACGGTGTTGTAGTGACTCGATAACAACAGGTTCTTAGCGCGTTGCTAGTCCCCCCCCCCCCCTCGACACTGTTGCCTCTGTAGCCGCCAGTGTGTGCAGGCACCTGTTGCAACGGGATGGAGAAGGGAGGGGCGGGGTTGGGCCAGAAGCTGGCAAGTACTTAGGAAGGCTTTGGTAGGGGAGGGGAGCCGAGAGCAGATGGAGCAGCAGAAGAGTGTGGGGAGGACAAGGAAAGATGGGTGTGGTGGGGCTAGCTGAAGGCTGGCAAGTACGCTCGTCATAGGGTTAGGAGCAGACCCTACCATGTTGTGACGTCAAGGAGAGATAGTAAACCTGCATCTTGTGCTGTGGTTCTTTTAAGCTGGAATCACATGTGCGATAACGGAAACTTCAGAGCAGGTTGCGTGGTTTGGGCCACCGCCATTACGCCAGATTATAAAGCTCGAAATCTTTTATTTCTGGGCTCCTGGGAGACTTAAGTAATTAGTAAAGAAGTCACTAAACCCGACGAGCGGTATCCCCGCTCTGGACATACCTTCTCTTCAGCACTGTTAGGTGCGTGTTGTGGCTCCTCGTACTGTACGTCTGCATCATTATCGTTTTCATCAGCCATGTACTATTCTCCGTTCATTTATTGTTTTATTGTATTTTTTTTATATTCTTTTCCTAGCACAGTTTTACTTGTTAGTCTTTTTTTTTTCGTTTTGTTTTCTGTTGGTTTTCTCATCATTGTTCTTGTCGCCTGTCGGGTCAGAAGCGGTTGCGTTGGCTTGTGATCTTCGGATGGATGAGAATCCAGGAACCGTTCGTTGGGCGAACGTCAAGGCAAGCGAACATGTCGGAGGCTGTGGAATTTATGACTCTCACCGAGTGTATTTCGGCGTTGTGTGTGATGGTAATAATAACAGTATCAAGGCATTGAATTAAGTGAAGCGGAAGGCTGAAAACGCAGAGAACGTACGAGAAACAGTAGCTGCGACCGTGATAAGTGGGATGTGAAACAAAGAGTCATCGCATTAACACAGAGGCAGGAGGGGTCAAAGATGCAGTCTACTGTTACTGATGATTCTCATAATGGCTGGGACGGAACTGTTCTAGCGGTCTGTACCAGCCGGGATGGCATACTCGACGCGGTTGTGGCGCCCAACTGCTCCTCTCTCGGGAGGGCGGTGGTAGCAGGAGGGGTAAGCGAACGATGGCGAAAATGTTCCAATGGCTTCTTGCTGAAGTAGTGGAAGTTGGTGGCCCAGGTAATGTGTGTATGGGTGTGTGTGTGTAATTATTTTTCATAACCTATTTCTACTGTACGGGGAGGAATGTTTACACTTGCGAGTCCCCCATCTTTTTTCTCTCGTATGTTTGTTTCCGTGTGTGTGTAATCTGGTTATTTACGTCAGTTCATCATACTGGGCTGTGTACTCCACGGTCATTGGTTGGTTGTCCAGCTAAACTAGCAAATGACCGGCTGTCCTTGGGTGTACGGCTTGGTGATTGGCTGGAAATAATCTTCAAGTATAACCAGGCACAGAGGCCAAGGCTAAGGTTTCTGGTACTGCTGCCTCTCTTGACGTCTTCCTCATGTGTCCATCTCGACTTGTGGGTAGCCGTCCCAGGAAGCTCCTGGTTGGGAATATAATGTGGACGGCGCAGGTGGCAGCTTGCTGCCCTTCCGTCAAACTTGACATATTTCTCGGTACATCGGATTTGAAAGTCTGCTATGATCATCAACTTGCCTCAGAAAGCGTGCCGAAAGACGGGGGGAAAATGAATTTGCCAGAGAACAAACACACAGAGGACATATGTACAATGCGTTGAACTCTTACACCTCTGTTGAGTTCATTCTGGTGTCCTTTGTATTGCGTGTGTGTACCACCGACGCATACGCCAAATGTAAACGAATCAATTTGTGAGTGTCAGCTCTCTCTCTCTCTCTCTCTCTCTCTCTCTCTCTCTCTCTCTCTCTCTCTCTCTCTCTCTCTCTCTCTCTCTCTCTCTCTCTCTCTCTAACATAAAGACAATCGTGTCTCGAATCTATGTGTCTAGGGGGAGGTGTGGGGTGACCAGGTGTCTAGGATCATGTTTACTCAGTCCTCCTCCTCCTCCTCATGTATGGGATGCTTCGTGCGCCACGCCACACTGCCTGCAGGCAGGTGCTGCTGGCTCAGGTGGTGATGGCTTGCAGCGGGAGGGTCTGGGTAATGTCCTCACATAATTCGAACACTCCAGTTCCAGCCAGTCCTCTGGGTGTGGGGTGTTGTTCTTTATTGTGTGTGTGTTTGTGTGTGTGTGTGTGTGTACTCGGAGAAGTAGATGTGTCTATTAGCAACAGCAGCAATATTCTCCAGCATGATTACCGTAACTAGCTGGAACTTGGGGGGGAGGGCGTCAACCCCCTTTTCCCAGAAAGCCTGTGTCTCCACACATTTCCCAGAAGGCCTCTGTCTGCACACACACACACACACACACACACACACACACACACACACACACACACACACACACACACACACACACACACACGGGGCACCACAAATGTAAAATCTCTCCCTGGTAACGCACAAACGTTTCTCTACCACGTAAGAAAGAAGAGTAAGTGGTGACCAGATCACAACCTTTAAGTTCCTGTAACAGTTTTGATGACGGAAAGAATTGCAAGGATAGAACAAGCCAAAGGACTTAACATGAAATTGAGCGTGAAACTTGCTAGAAAATATTTAAAGAACTTTTTTTTTTGTATAGAATGAGAGTGGTTGATGAATGAAATTGAGCGACGAAATTGTGAATGCGGACAGCGTTCAGTTAAAAAAAAAAAAAAGTTGTATGATAGTAGAGAAAGTTTGTAGGTGGGTCCCCATGAGCGTAGAACTCCCTCCTTGTACGGAACAAATAGATAAAAACACCCGGCTATAAACACAGCTCCAGAGACTTGCCACACGTGTATCACCAATTCCACAACACACACTTCTTCCCCTCATCCTTCCCTGCCTACCCATCCTCCCGGCAGCACCAGCCACAGCTGAGGACAGACGATGTGCAGCACCACCAGGCACCGTGACCAGCAGCGCCACAGACGGTAATGGAAATTTAAGATGATTGATTAACCTCACCATTAGTGGCGGCTGCACGGTGCGAAGGTAGCGTCGGGTGCGCCCTAACTTGAGTGCCGCTCGCGATCAAGTCATCTCAAAGCAGTCCGTACTACTTTTACGGACTCTGCAGCAAATTATAATCACAGTACTACATCAGCTTAGTTGAACGACCCCACATCTTAAACTGGATATTTTGAACAGACTTACCACTAACTAAGCAAGTCTATTGTGGGGGAAAAAATATATATATACAGGATATAAAGCAACATAGCGATAATGAATGAGAACAAATATTTTGGTTGAACAACCCAGATGTCTATTAGTTTACAGCAGTTGTGGTTTGTCTTACAACACATTTGTGGCGACTTGGCTCACATTTCTGGCGGCTAAGCTTACAACAGTTGTAGCTTGGCTTATATCTACAAGTTGTGGCTTGGCGCACAACTGTGTCGAGACAAGGAGGCAGATTGTAAGGGACAGTTATAGATGTAGTTGAAAGATTCTTCGCACTGATTGTGGAATCTTCTTTATTTTCGATATAGTTGTGGAATGTTAAATTGTTATAAGCTAGAGTTTTTGAATTGCAAAACCATTGTTTTCTCGTAGATTTAGGCCTTGGTCGCTTTTACAAAACACTTGTCTACCATGTCTCCGGACAAAATGTATGCATAAAGCCTTTCTGCAATTGACTCGGTTTAGCTCAGGGATTGTTAACAAGCACAACTAAGGCACAGATAAGGTTGTATTGTATGTTATGAAAGAACAGAGTTGCAATACTGGGACACATGACGTAGGTAACCTGTGAAGTTAAGAACAAGAATTGACGTAGAATGTTGCCTTGATATAGCCTGCTTATGCTTTTATGAGCAAATTGGGACATATTCTGTTTGCGTTCATTGCTAGGGAAAGATTTTTATACGTTTGTGAGGTTGGTCTGTATTGCCATCATAGTGTTGCAACATGAATAGAAGCTTCGCTTGATTTTGCTGTGTTAGGACTTTCCGCATGTCATTCGGATTACAGTGTCGAGCGCTTAGTGCTTGATATGGCAACGCTGCTGCCTTTCCCTGACAAGACATGGAATGTTTTGATTATGATTCAGCAGTACATCTGCTTATACCTAATTCTTTGTACTCGTATTCATGCTCATTTCATAGGCTAGGTATACCTTACCTAACTTGACTGGATACAGCAAGTCTTCTTGTATTATGCTAGGGTATGACAGGTCAGTTTTCTTTATTCTCAGCCTGATCACTTCTTATTTCATATTCTTAGGCAGGTTAGAGATTGGTGTGAAGATAATTTGAGCAGGATCTCCCCTTTGTGTACTGAAATATATTCATGCTGCTTTTAACTTGTTTGGGGGACACAATGAAAAGTAATATAATGACGGATCACAGTATCACCAAAGAATTTTTCTACGTCGTAATAGGGACGTCACTTTGGATGATTAACTCGACAAATATAGCAGATTCGGGCCCTCCGGGCTTTGGTCATCACGCTACCACTTCACCACCGCCATACCATCCCACCTTGGCCACCACACCCTCCATCATTTGTGCTCCCTTCCTCCCTGCCTACCATAGCCTCCCCGTCACTATCATCTCCACTCACACCGCCTTGGTCACTACACAGTGAACGGCAGACAGCATTGATCAGTGGTTCCAGGCAGTTGCTCTGTCTTTATTCTCTCCATGCCTCCCATATTGCCGGCAACAGCCGTAAACCTCAACAACTGAATATTTTCTCGAAAACATTTCATCCCAGCAGCCATCAATTTCTCTCTTGCCCAAGGAGATTGATGGTGTGGCAACTTCTTCGGCGTGTCCACAACTTTGTGTAGGGATTGGGGGGGGGGGGGTGTCTTACGTCTGGCAACTCCCTCGATGTGTCTACGGCTGTGTATGGGGGTAAGTTGTCGTGCGTCTGGCAAACTCTTTGTTGTGTCTGCAGAGGACGGACGAGCAGTGAAAATTTTAGCGATAACTTCGGTAAATGGTTTGCATGTGACTGATGAATGGAGGGAATTACCTGGTTGTCATTCTTTCATTTTATTGTGTAACCTCGACATTTTGTTACACAAGTTGATTTATTTTGAAAAGATAGATTAAGTCGCGACATTTGGTGCTGCGTTTAGATGTATCGTATATCAGAAATTTTCTCTTTCATATTTCATAGTATCCTGGAATGTTCAGAATGATTCGCCGGTTTTGTTCTTGAATTTCATGGACTCGCAGAATTCGTCCCTCATTTCCATTCATTTTGGTTGCATATTACATGGTGCGTTTGTTACCCTATTTTCTAGGATGTAGACCACATTTCTGCTCCATCCCCTAAAAACCACAAGGTAACGTTCCTCTGTGGCCGCTGGAGATATCACTATAGTAATTTGTTGGTTTAGAGCAGGGAGGGCAGGAGGAGTCAAAGGCCTTGTGTTACATCAAGGAAAGTCTTGCTCTTGAGATAGTGTCTTTCTCAGCACTGCCGATTCCGTACGTAGTTTTGGATGCTGGTATGCTGAGGTGTGAGGGAAGACTGTGGGATGCAGATATGTCCTTCCACCATCTTGTTACACCAGACTTTATACATCAGAAATGTTGGGCTCAAGTAAGATGGAAGATGCGTAATTATTTTTAGGAACATTCCAGGTTGGTGTAGCCATGGAGGTCATGTGGGCGTCGGCCGCCAGCTGCGCCCACATGTAAGGCTAGTGCTGTTCCCCACGCCCCACCACACACTTGGCTACTGCTGTTGCCCACGCCCCACCATACACTTGGCTCCTGCTGTTCCCCACGCCCCACCACACTTGGCTCCTGCTGTTCCCCACGCCCCACCATACACTTGGTTACTGCTGTTCCCCACGCCTCACCACACACTTGGCCACTGTTGTTTCCCACGCCCCATCATACACTTGGCTCCTGCTGTTCCCCACGCCCCACCACACACTTGGCTCCTGCTGTTCCCCACGCCCCACCACACACTTGGCTACTGCTATTTCCCACGCCCCACCACAGTCCAGGCTAGTACTGTACCCCACACCCCTCCAGATGCCAGGCTACTACTCCTCCCCACTACTGACCAGGTTGCTGCTGCGTCCCACCACAAGCCAGGTTGCTGCTGCGTCCCACCACAAGCCAGGTTGCTGCTGCGTCCCACCACAAGCCAGACTGCTGCTGCTCCCAACTATAGGCCAGGCTGCTGCTGCTGCTTTCCACCTCGCCAAGTGATGGGGAGAGGTTACACCGTGAGCGAAATATCGCCTTTGGCGAGGTGTATATTATAATTAAAGTCTCGTCAAAGGACTTCTCATAAATCCCTAATTTATGATACTACATGTAAAGCAAATAGAATTCAGAAATATAACTTCACACTATATGGAAATAAAGTATGGCACTGTGCTCTCCCAGTGGGAGGCTGAGTGCTGCTGCAGCTGGGTCATCCATCGCTCGACAGCGAGGTTCCAGCCGTCCCATCCCAACTCCTCCTCTCGGGTACCCATTTGGTGGCACTATGTTTTCTACGGCAAAGTGTGCGGTCGGTCCTCAGCTCGGCTGTAGCTAATATATTGGAAAGCCGTAATTCGATTACAGTTTCATCCCGAATAAAACGCCCTTGGGGTCTCTGTATGTATGTGTAGTTTGCTGGTGTGAATGAGGGTTAAGCTTTTTATTTTAACGGGTTTTGTTGTTTGGGTGTATAGTGGTTTGAGTGGGAGGGTCTCTGGTGCTGTTGGAAAGAACTGAGAGCCAAGCATGTTGAAGTATTTTGGCTTGTGGTTGCTGGATAACTTTTTTATATTGATTGTTATGAATGTTGTGTTTTCTGTGGTTTTCATTTTCCCCGTGGACTCATAGGAATATCTTGATCACGCACAAAATTGTGATCCTTTCCAATCTATATATATATATATCCCGATCACGCGCAAAACTGTGATCCTCTCCTGTGAGTCTGCGGGGAGAGTGAAACACGAGGGGGTTCCCGGGTGCACTTTCGTGTGGTGATCACATCATCAGGGAGACACAAGAGAGAGATGTAGCAGTCAGTTGATGTACATCGGAGCGGAGCTGGGACGCATTTGGTAAACATGTTTACCAAATGGTGTCCTAGCTTCGTCTCTTCGATGTATATCAACTGGCTATTATATTTCTCTCTTGTGTCTCCCCTGATGATGTGATTATTACACGAGGGTGCACTTGGGAACTTTTCGTGTTTCATTTTCCCCGTGGACTCATAGGAATATCTTGATCACGCACAAAATTGTGATCCTTTCCAATCTATATATATATATATATATATTATATATATATATATTTTATATATATATATATATCCCGATCACGCGCAAAACTGTGATCCTCTCCTGTGAGTCTGCGGGGAGAGTGAAACACGAGGGGGTTCCCGGGTGCACTTTCGTGTGGTGATCACATCATCAGGGAGACACAAGAGAGAGATGTAGCAGTCAGTTGATGTACATCGGAGCGGAGCTGGGACGCATTTGGTAAACATGTTTACCAAATGGTGTCCTAGCTTCGTCTCTTCGATGTATATCAACTGGCTATTATATTTCTCTCTTGTGTCTCCCCTGATGATGTGATTATTACACGAGGGTGCACTTGGGAACTTTTCGTGTTTCATTTTCCCCGTGGACTCATAGGAATATCTTGATCACGCACAAAATTGTGATCCTTTCCAATCTATATATATATATATTATATATATATATATAATATATATATATATATCCCGATCACGCGCAAAACTGTGATCCTCTCCTGTGAGTCTGCGGGGAGAGTGAAACACGAGGGGTTCCCGGGTGCACTTTCGTGTGGTGATGACATCATCAGGGGAGACACAAGAGAGAGATGTAGCAGTCAGTTGATGTACATCGGAGACGGAGCTGGGACGCCATTTGGTAAACATGTTTACCAAATGGTGTCCTAGCTTCGTCTCTTCGATGTATATCAACTGGCTATTATATTTCTCTCTTGTGTCTCCCCTGATGATGTGATTATTACACGAGGGTGCACTTGGGAACTTTTCGTGTTTCATTTTCCCCGTGGACTCATAGGAATATCTTGATCACGCACAAAATTGTGATCCTTTCCAATCTATATATATATATATATATATATATTTCTTTTCTTTCTTTCGTTCTATTCGCCATTTCCCGCAGTAGCGAGGTAGCGTTAAGAACAGAGGACTGGGCCTTTGAGGAAATATCCTCACCTGGCCCCCTTCTCTGTTCCTTCTTTTGGAAAATTAAAAAAATAATGAGAGGGGGGGATTTCCAGCCCCCCGCTCCCTTCCCTTTTAGTCGCCTTTCACGACACGCAGGGAGTACGTGGGAAGTATTCTTTCTCCCCTATCCCCAGGGATAATATATATATATATATATATATATATATATATATATATATATATATATATATATATATATATATATATGCTTGATTGCCGTTTCCCGCGTCAGCGAAGTAGCGCCAGGAAACAGACAAAGAATGACCCATCCACTCATATATACATATATACACGTAAACGCCCATACACGCACATGTACATACATATACATATCAACATATACACATATACATACACAGACATATACATGTATACACATGTACATATTCATACTTGCTAGTCTTCATCCATTCTCGCCGCCACCCCGCCATACATAAACTGGTACCCCCTTACCCCCGCGTGCGCGCGAGGTAGCGCTAGGAAAAGACAACAAAGGCCACATTCGTTCACACTCAGTTTCTAACTGTCATGTGCAATGCACCGAAACCACAGCTCCCTGTCCACATCCAGGCCCCACAGACCTTCCCATGGTTTACCCCAGACGTTTCACATGCCCTGATTTAGTCCATTGACAGCACATCACCCCAGTGTACCGCATCTTTCCAATTCACTGTATTCCATGCACGCCTCTTACCCTCCTGTATATTCAGGCCCCAATCACTCAAAATCTTTTCCACTCCATCCTTCCACCTCCAATTTGGTCTCCCACTTCTCCTTGCTCTCTCCATCTCTGACACATATATCCTCCTTGTCATTCTTTCCTCATTCATTCTTTCCATATGTCCAAACCATTTCAACACACCCTCTTCTGCTCTCTCTCAACTCCACTCTTTTATTTCCACACATCTCTCTTACTTTTTCATTACTTAATCAAACCACCTCACACCACATACTGTCCTCAAACATATAATTTCCCTCCTCCATACAACCCTGTCTACATCCCATACCTTGCATCCGTATAGTATTGTATGGAATGTTAATGGGGTGACCAAACTAGAGATGGAAGGTTGGAGTGAAAAAGATTTTGAATGATTGAGGCCTGAACATCCTGTAGGGTGAGAGGAGTGCATGGGATAGAATGAATTGGAACTGTGGTATACTGAAGTTGATGTGCTGTCAATAGACTGGACCAGGGCATGTGAAGCATTCAGGGTACGTCATGGAAAGGTCTTTAAGGTCTGGTTGTGGATAGGAAGCTATGGTTTCAGTGCATAAGACATAACAGCTAGAGAGTGGAAGTTAGCGAATGCAACTTTTCTTTGTCTATGCCTGGTACTACCTTACTAACATGGGAAACGGCAATCTGTTATGAACTCATGATTATAAGGATCATTATGAAAGCTAAATCCTCTGCATTATTCTAGCTACATATTACTGATAATTAGACAGCTGATCCATAATACTGAAGGAAATGAGAAACACTGCTGGAGTTGTCCTCTGCCAGTGGTCTATTGAGGGTAAGGCACAAAAGGAAGTGGCACTTGAGTTCACCATTTATGGAAATGATTTTGCCATAGCCACCCCCTTGAGGGAGTTACCAGAGGGAACGGGCATTAGAGATATAGATAGATAGTATAAAGTTTTCCAAAATTCATACATGCACTAATAAACATACAATACATTCAATAAATATACAATCTATCTTTGTCATACATAATACCACTTAACTTACACAGCTCATTCTTCATAATTCTACATTTTCTTGTGGTGAGCACTATATGTTAGCCCTGCCTTTAGGCAAATTGGTAGGAGCAGTAGATAGAACTAGTAGGTAGGAGTTTTAGATAGAAACATAAGGTAACAGTAGTAAGTAAGAGCCTCTGCAAACGCTGCAGTAGACTTGCGCTCTGCCAGTGGCCTGTTAAGGGTGAGGCACTAAAGGCTGAGAGGCGGCACTGGAGTTTACTAGTGATGGAGAATCTATTGCCTTGGCCACCCCTTGAGGGAGTTCCAGAACGGAACATACATCAGAGATATAGACAGTTAGATAGAACTAGATTTGTAATACACCCTTCAAAATAGGAATGTAGTTTGCATCTCGAGTAAAAGTATTTAAGGTAAGAGAACAAAATTACGAAATAGTAAGGCCATCATCTTCACTTGGAATCCCATGAAAATCCATATTTGAATTTCCGAATGAGACATGTCGCTTCATACTTATCTCTTTATAATTTGGATGGATAAGAAGACACTGCTTCTTAGAATTCAAAACTGGTAAATATGCTACCATATGTGAAACACAAAGGAATTCAACCAATAACTAACCATTGGGTCTCTTCAAGGCTGTTTGTAAAAGAAGTTATCAAAAATTCACGTTGGTATAGTAAAAGTAAGAAGGCATACAATAATTCAAAGAGAAAAACCTTTAAATCACTCTTGTGACTAAGATGGCACAATTAATATTAGTCATGGACTTGAATTGAAATACTTATCAAATCTGTCCTTAAACCTATCAACCACTTTAAGTGGTAAATCATGAAATTATTACATAATGTGATATGATACTGGAAACATTGCCAATCAGTCTTCATCAAATTGTGTAATGTGTGATGATTGATGTGTTTGGAGAAAAATTTGAAATCACCTCCCATGTATCTAAGTAAGATTGTATCCTGTACAATATAGCTGGGTAGCAAGCCTGTCCCTAGGGATCTTTCGTTGTCTCCGCCCTTAGCCATTCTCTGGGACAGTCTGCCGATCTCATTTCTGCTAAACTAATTCCTACAAAAGATTTTTTTTTTTTTTTTTTTTTTTTTTGCTGTCTCCCGCGTTTGCGAGGTAGCGCAAGGAAACAGACGAAAGAAATGGCCCAACCCACCCCCATACACATGTATATACATACGTCCACACATGCAAATATACATACCTACACAGCTTTCCATGGTTTACCCCAGACGCTTCACATGCCCTGATTCAATCCACTGACAGCACGTCAACCCCGGTATACCACATCGATCCAATTCACTCTATTCCTTGCCCTCCTTTCACCCTCCTGCATGTTCAGGCCCCGATCACACAAAATCTTTTTCACTCCATCTTTCCACCTCCAATTTGGTCTCCCACTTCTCCTCGTTCCCTCCACCTCCGACACATATATCCTCTTGGTCAATCTTTTCTCACTCATTCTCTCTTTGTGCCCAAACCATTTCAAAACACCCTCTTCTGCTCTCTCAACCACGCTCTTTTTATTTCCACACATCTCTCTTACCCTTACGTTATTTACTCGATCAAACCACCTCACACCACACATTGTCCTCAAACATCTCATTTCCAGCACATGCATCCTCCTGCGCACACCTCTATCCATAGCCCATGCCTCGCAACCATACAACATTGTTGGAACCACTATTCCTTCAAACATACCCATTTTTGCTTTCCGAGATAATGTTCTCGACTTCCACACATTCTTCAAGGCTCCCAGAATTTTGGCCCCTCCCCCACCCTATGATCCACTTCCGCTTCCATGGTTCCATCCGCTGCCAGATCCACTCCCAGATATCTAAAACACTTTACTTCCTCCAGTTTTTCTCCATTCAAACTTACCTCCCAATTGACGTGACCCTCAACCCTACTGTACCTAATAACCTTGCTCTTATTCACATTTACTCTTAACTTTCTTCTTTCACACACTTTACCAAACTCAGTCACCAGCTTCTGCAGTTTCTCACATGAATCAGCCACCAGCGCTGTATCATCAGCGAACAACAACTGACTCACTTCCCAAGCTCTCTCATCCCCAACAGACTTCATACTTGCCCCTCTTTCCAAAACTCTTGCATTCACCTCCCTAACAACCCCATCCATAAACAAATTAAACAACCATGGAGACATCACACACCCCTGCCACAAACCTACATTCACTGAGAACTAATCACTTTCCTCTCTTCCTACACGTACACATGCCTTACATCCTCGATAAAAACTTTTCACTGCTTCTAACAACTTGCCTCCCACACCATATATTCTTAATACCTTCCACAGAGCATCTCTATCAACTCTATCATATGCCTTCTCCAGATCCATAAATGCTACATACAAATCCATTTGCTTTTCTAAGTATTTCTCACATACATTCTTCAAAGCAAACACCTGATCCACACATCCTCTACCACTTCTGAAACAACACTGCTCTTCCCCAATCTGATGCTCTGTACATGCCTTCACCCTCTCAATCAATACCCTCCCATATAATTTACCAGGAATACTCAACAAACTTATACCTCTGTAATTTGAGCACTCACTCTTATCCCCTTTGCCTTTGTACAATGGCACTATGCACGCATTCCGCCAATCCTCAGGCACCTCACCATGAGTCATACATACATTAAATAACCTTACCAACCAGTCAATAATACAGTCACCCCCTTTTTTAATAAATTCCACTGCAATACCATCCAAACCTGCTGCCTTGCCGGCTTTCATCTTCCGCAAAGCTTTTACTACCTCTTCTCTGTTTACCAAATCATTTTCCCTAACCCTCTCACTTTGCACACCACCTCGACCAAAACACCCTATATCTCCCACTCTATCATCAAACACATTCAACAAACCTTCAAAATACTCACTCCATCTCCTTCTCACATCACCACTACTTGTTATCACCTCCCCATTTGCGCCCTTCACTGAAGTTCCCATTTGCTCCCCTGTCTTACAAAAGATACATGCCTATATACATATTATTCACCTCATATGAATAGGAATGTAATTAATATTGTAAATAAAGAGATATTGGATGTTATACAACAAACCAACAAATTACTCTTACCTGTAACATAGTCCACAAAACACTTCACAGTACTCACGTCTCAGTTTTATATATATGAAACTAACAATGAAAGTATTTTATATATAATGAACTAACAACAAAAGGTCCTGAAATATTGTTAACAGATATTTTAGAAAGTCTTCTTCGAGTAGCTAATTTCACTACAGTATGACCATATATGCAAAACAGTCGGAGCACATTATGATTACAGTTCAGGGCATGTGTTGGAGAATTGTACAATAACTTAACTTGCATATCCATTGTTAATCCATAGTTATCCAGGTATTGGACTCATTTACTAAGCTCATAGACTTATGTACACAAACAAATATGTTACCTTATAGACATTATTTTCTGGCTAATGACTGTTAATTTTGATTTGACACTTGATTCATTGATGTGCATTTGAACGGTATTATATGATCTGACTTGTGTGGTGTCCATATTCACTTGTTTATTTATCTCTCATATCATGAGCAATGAAATTAGCATAAAATGTTATCCAGTTTCAATTTATACTCTAATTGCTATGCTATGCAATAAAGAATTTAGATTTTTCTTGATCTTGTTGGCAGGTTCCACAGACAATTCAGCCTCAGACTCTGACCCTGCCCCCTGCTCGGACGCAACCTCCCATTCCTTCAGCACAACAGCACCACACTCTCCATCCTGGCACACAAGCTCCTACCAAGCCAGTCTTAAGAAAGCATGGCAAACTCATAGCTTTCTTCAGGTAGGGAATATGATTATTGGTCTTGATAGTATCATTTTTCCATATGTACTTATTTGTGTTGTTTTGTTACCTGATATTGTATTGCATGCCTATATATATATTATGTGGTGGTCCTTGAAATAGTTTGCAAATGTGTCTCATGGTGTACTTTCTGGTCACTGACTTTGATTTACCATGTTATGATTTAATCTGATCTCAGGAGCTTACCTTTCTTTTTAGTAAGGATTAGATTTATGGCATTAGTGTAATTCAGACATAACTTAGAAATCTTGCATGTTCATCAAGAGCAAATGCAGCATCATTCATTGTATAAATAAGCTTTTTATAATATTTCTAGGAGCTTTATTCTGTCTCGACCCTCACGGCGGAAACTGAAGCAGTCTGGTATTCTTCGTGAACGGGTGTTTGGCTGTGATCTTGGAGAACATCTTTTAAATTCAGGCCATGAAATCCCCATGGTGTTGCGCTGCTGTTCTGAATTTTTGGAGAGCCATGGTGTTGTTGATGGCATCTACCGTCTCTCTGGCATAACTTCTAACATCCAGAAGTTAAGGTGATGTGCTTGGCTTTTTTTATGTTTGTGTAAATAATGATGTATGTGATTAGTTTGTTCAATTATATTGTAAATTTAGATTTTACACAAGTAGATATATTGCATAGTTTATAACAACAAATTTATAGTGAAAATGTTGTGATCTATACATACTCACTATTTACATATGTTACAGAAATGCTTTTGATGAGGATAGAATACCTGACTTATATGGAGATGACAGCATCATACAAGATATCCACTGTGTTTCATCAGTGTTGAAGATGTATTTTCGAGAGTTGCCTAATCCTTTGTTGACATATCAACTGTATGAAAAGTTTGTGGCAGCAGTGATGCAGGATGAGGATATAAGGCTTTTGTACTTAAGAGATGTAGTTCAGCAGCTACCTCCCCCTCACTATAGGTAAGTAACTGTATTAATTTGATTATCACATCTATATGGAATATTCTTGTAAGTTCACAGTAAGTGAAAACCATTTAAATGAAATGTAAATAATTCCTACAAGAAAGAGAGGTTGATAATGCTCTTTACCCGACATATACCTGGTGTAGATTTCACAGATCTTTACCCCTACAGGTCAGAGAGGACTCAAGGTGTTGAGTTGTTCCAGAATGTTGGTCATTCAGGCTGTTGAAACCCATAGCTTACAGGCCCACATGTCTACCATAGCCCCGCTGGTTTGGTACACCTCATAAATGCTTATCTAGAGCCTACTTAAATTTCTTCATTTTGCCCCATAGGCAACGTGTTGGGCTAGGGATTTCTAAGTTATATTCTCATTTATGCTTATAGTACCCTTTAATTGCAGAGGTAACAATTAAAAGTTTTCCTTGCTTGTCATGCCAATAGGAATTAATTTTTGAGTGTAGGTGTGGAAACATGCCTCTTTGGATTTTCCAAGTGTAAGTGGATATACTTCTGTTTGCATTTTAGAGTGTAGCTTCAACAATTTCACTCATACCTGGTTGTTAAGTTCCTGTAAGGTGTCACTATGGGCCATGAAGGCTCTTTGAGTACTATCTAGAACTTTAGATATTCCTGCTGGCTATGATAGTACATAGTAGTATTCTAGGTGTGAGGCTATTAGCACCTTGAAGGGCTAACATCTTTTTGGGGGAGGCAACACTTACCTTGTTTTGTCTGTTGAAGGTAAGGTCGGTCATCAAACATTATTACTCTGGCATCTTTCACATACTGGTAGTTCACTTGTGATATAATAGTGCCTGTGTCTTGGTATTCTGTACTGCTCTTAATTTCTTCATTCATCCCCCTTCTGTTGAAGTTGGAACTAATTCCCATTGAAAAGCACATTATGTTGTTTTTGGTGCCCAGCGGTAGCCCAGTGGAAGACCTTGTTTATGTCAGTTTGTAGTTTTACAGTGTCTTCACTTGACAAGATTTTCATACTTCTCTCATCTGCAAGGGTTACTATGAAACTGATTCAGGTCTGTGTAAGTGTCAGCTATAAGAATGAGAAGCAGAAGAGGTGCAAGTAGTTAGTTCCTTGGGGGACAGAGCTTTTTACTATGGATGCACAAAAGTAGCCTAATTTTCAACAGTATGTTTTGATCTGGTAGTTAAGAAGTTGTACACCCATCTTCCAGTTGTATATGTTATTCCCACCTTTCACATTATGTGTTATGACAGGCTAGACACTTTTATCAAATGCTTTTATGAAGTGTGTGTATATTACATCACCATTTTGTTTTTTTTCCAATGCCTCTATAATTGCATGACAGCAGTCATGGTCCTGATGGTATCCATTCTTGTGTACTGAAAGAATGTGCCTCTGAACTTGCACCTGTCCTTGTTCGTCTGTTCCATTTCTGTTTGAAAATCAAAACTTTTCCCTCTTCTTGGAAGCATGCAAAGCAGTTATCAGAAAGAAAAGAAATTCTGTGAATTAGCTTGCCTATTCAAAAACTGAATTTAGAAAGATTGAGGGTGCCCCAGAGGAAGTAAAAGAATAGAAAGATAAAGCATGAAATTAGAAGTGAAATATTAAGGAAAAGTAGAGAAATATGGAAAACTAACTGATGTAGGACTCTCAGTTAAGTAGTGTTGGACATGTGTTTTGAGGATAATTCCATTACTGTTGAAGAAAAAATAAATCTCATGAAAGCAAACCATATGCAACTCAGAGAATTGGTTTTGCGACCACATATCTTCTTAGCTATTACCTCTTTTGAAATCTAGATCCCCTGGGGCTAGGGGAGAAAGAATACTGCCCACATATTCCATGCATGTCATACAAGGCAACTGAAGGGGTGGGAGCAGGGGGCTGGAAATCCTCCCCTCCTGTCTTACTTTTGCAAAAGGAACAGAGAGAGGCCAAGTGAGAATTTTCCCTCAAGAGCTCAGTCATCTGTTCATTATGCTACCTCACTAATGCAGGAAATGATGAACACATTTGAAAAAAATTCTTGCTTCAGTAGTCCCTTTTATCTTTCTGAGGCCCTTCTTGCACTCAAGCTGGCCACACCCACCTGTTGGGACCACAGGTCATAAAGTGTTGTGAAGTGTGTGTATCTATGTGCAGAGACTGTAGGGCAGTTGAGTGGTAAGCACTAAGTGTCTTAATAGCAGTTGCATTGTGAGCATGAAGGGTCTCAGGGTATGCTGAAATGTTGTTTGTAATGATGGGTTATGTCCAGAGTTTAAGCAGGAGAGTGTGAATTGTATTTGTCTGGGGAGTATGGTTTCTGATGGATGCATGTCTGATGGGTTAGTTTAAGACTGAGAGCTGGGAGGTCAGTTGTTTCGTGCTTGTTGGGTTACTTCAGTGTGTATGTGTTTGGCCAGCATTGTCTTTGTTAGGGGTTTGGGGATCTGTAATTAAAGGTTACTGAAGTTTGAGGCAGGGGTAAATTTTTTTCATTTTACTTAGGGTTGGTGTTTAGTTATATGATGATTTGGGTGGGAGGGGTCTAGTACTGTTGCACAGAATTGAGTACTGAGCATGTTGAGGTGGAACTGTATTGGGATGATCTTTGTTCCATTGTGAAGGTGTTGAGTTATAGTGTACAGTGTTTCTTGATAGTGTATTCAAAACAGTCTCAACTAATATGGTGTATTATGAGAAGTAATTTTGTACATATATTATGCTGAAGTATAATTTTTCAGAACACTGGAATACCTTGTGCATCACCTGGCAAGAGTTGCTTCACACAGTGGAGAAACGGGTATGACAGCCAAAAATATAGCCATTGTTTGGGCACCTAACCTTCTCCGATCTAAGGACCTAGACATGGGTGGTGTTGCAGCTCTACAGGTGGGTTCTAAAGCAAGCAAAAACTTTCATTAAAGATAAAGTACTATTATGAATGACTTCTGAATCATCAGTTACAACCTTTGAAGGATGTAAGGTAGTGTGCATAGAAATGTATTGTTACAGTGGAGCACTTGCAAGTGTAAGTTATGTATAATTTGATAATGGTAATATAAAACATTACTTATATGTTGATTTGTTCTTCTCAGATGCCTTAATTTTATATTTTAAAGGGATTTACAGGGCAGTTACAAGAGGCAATAGCATTATTTTATGTATTGTGTGTTGCTCTGTTCCCAGAATACAAAAGTTTCACTGTTTGTAATAGGTACTATTTATGTTAAAAATATCTTTTATACCTAATTGCTTCTACTGCCATAGCAAGCTAGTGTCAAGAATGAATGAAGAATGGCCTCATTTTCACACTTTCTCTTTCTAGCTTTTCTTGTTTAAAGTACTGAAATCAGAGCCTTTTATCTACACTCAAGCCCCTTAGAAAACATGATGATTTACCTTGACCATTTGAGCCCACTGACAGTATGTCACTCCTCAATACATAATATGAACCCAGATCTTTCCATTCCATGCATAGTTCTCACCCACCTGAATTTCAGACCTCAGTATCCCAAATCCTCCTCTACTCCTTCCTTCCAAATTCTTGGTATCTCCCTCCTCCTTCCTCCCTCGTTTAGATGTATAAGGTCTTCTTTTTCTTTGCTCTCCTCTCCGTGTATGTCCATAGTATTTCAGCACACACTGGTCACCTTGCTCATTTAAGTGTTATTCACAGAAATAAGCTCGTGTTATTGATTTCCTCACACCACATATTCTGGGGCATTGTTATTTCCACTCTATGCACCATCTTCCATCCTTTTGCACCAAGGCTTTTATTCCTACAATGTTGTCTGGACCACTATACCAAAAGCATACCACCTTTGCCCCAATTGACGCTGCTATTTTCCTTCCACAGTAACTGTAACAGTCGTTAATATTATCAAGGTGGTGTCAGGAATTTACTGTTCGTTGAAAATATAAATGTGAAATAATAGACTATACTGAATGTTTTTACTTCCCCGATAAGAGTAATTATCAAATCTATATTTTTCAAATGTAGGAATATCAGTTTGAGCATATATCCATATCTCAGTCTTATTAATCATAAGGAAGTGTTTAATCCATGTATGTTTACATTTTTGTGATTGTCTTCTCTTCAGATTCTTCCTGGCTCTTTAAGTATGAATATTTTCTTAAAATGATATTGTATTTGCAGCTCAGTTTTATTCTGGCCAATTTACTGTATAAAAATCACATTGTTTATAAAAACATATATGTTTGGATGACAGTATTAATTGAGAGACATGATTGGTTGGATATTCATTTTCATGCTGTGTAATAGATGAAGTAAAGTACAAAAGTTATAGTATTACATTCTCTGTAAACATGAATGTGATTCATATAAATCGTATTTTTTAGTTATGTCTGAATCAATGACTCAACAGAAATATTAGGATTTTTCCTATCAGTAATGATGACTATTGTGCTGATATTTCCAAGAGCCACAATCTTTTCCCTACAAGATGAATGATGACTTCCGAAGAATGTTTAAAAGTTCACTTAGACCAGGCATCTTAGACAATAACCCTTACATTCAAGGAAAACAGGCAAAGAGAGACCCACATGGTGCAAAATTGCTGCACTTTTTTGCACTTCCCCACTTTTTAAGTCACCAACCCACCATGATGGCCAAGTTATGAATGAGTGACTAATAGAAAGAGTATTTATTCATTGTTTTTCCACTAGTTGTCATGAATGGCCAATGACTTACTATCTTTGCTCTTTTTAACAAGCATGGGAATATTTCAAGAGGGCAGTGTAGAAATCCTGCTTGCTCTATGTAGGTGTTCCTCAGGCTAGAGGATCAACAGAGACTTCACTTAATATATTAACAATGAAATTGCCCTTCCAGCTGCATTGGTTGTGCAGCTTTTGAAGAATTCAAAAGATGGTATAGTTTTTGGTGCCCCCCCCCCCATTTTTTCCAACATAACTGATGACAAGCTAATGTTCCACGTGAACTAGATCCTATTCATCCACAGTGGGATCCATCTGTGAATCAAACAGTTCAACTTCTGTGGCTACACTCCCTCAGAAATTTTTTTTTTAAGTGATGGTTTAAGTTAAGCAGAGTGTGGAATCTCTGAATAAGATTTTCTGACTCATCCAATATAATTACCATGATCTGATTATTTCTAATAATACTCATTGTTTGCTTTAACCCTTGGAATACATGGTTTTATGCATGAACCCTTTCTATAGGCATAGATTTGTTTATTTTTCAAATATTTGAGGTATTACAGGTACCTGTCACTGTACATGCATTTTTAGAGTAACATATGGTCCATTTACACTCTTATTCAATTCATGTGGGCTGAAGTTTAGAATAAAGCAATCATCATTGGGCTGGCAGAGTGATGATGTAGTGTTGCCTGCACCATGCAAGAGGCACGCCTACATATGGCATGGGTACATCTATCTATAGTCATGGAGCGCTACAGTATTTTGTGCTGTAGTATGCTGTCTATTGCATCATGCCATCAGGGTTAAAATGGATGTGCTCAAACGTTATGAGACAGGTGAATGAACAGCTGATATCAGGCATGCCATTCAACCAAGTGAATCTTTTTTGTGGACCATTTGTGATCATGAAAAGAAGAGTAAGGAGAGTGCCAAGAGTGCAACAGTAATCAATGCTTCTAAGACCTTGTAGTCTCAAAGTTCTGTAATGAAAAGAATGGAACGAATGTTGATCACATGAGTAAATGACCCTCTTCCCCAGTAACTCTTCCTTTCCACTCACCTCCTCTCGCCATCAGCACCAGTAAGCTATTAGGAACAGTAGTAAACATAAGTTTTTGAATTACTTTGTTAGTTTTTGTTTATAGTCATAGAATTCATTTAACATTATGTATATTATACAGTATTTTATATTTCCTGGTATATGTATAATGTAGTTTTGCACTGGTATGATATTTAGTACTGTCTTATCAATAACAAAACCTCCAAAATATCCATTACTTACATCATTTGAGTTAACTGATTTTGATTTGTGCACCCATTTTCAAGAATGTAATTATCACTTCACTCAGGAGGTTCCAGTTAAATTTTATGATATGAATTGCAATAAAAATTAAACAACTAATTTATCTTGGTAAGGTTATTCTGAAGATGGTACACTGGATGGGGAGAGAGGTCTACCATGCCATTCATCTATATTTTATATAGGAATGTATGAAAAATCTTTCCATACTAAACCTACCACAGACATAACTCTTATTAGAAAATGCACCAAAGAAGAGTACAGTACTATACTGTCCCCACAGGCAACCATTTTGGAGCATAACTTAAAGAGGAACTCAATAGGATTTAGATTTAAATGCCCCTAGTCAGTGTGTATATAAAAAAGAACTCTGAAGAATGTTATTCTTATGACATGATGGCTAATTGCCTTAGTCTGAAGTATCACATTAATTGGTTAATGATTTGCTTCTCCCTGAATCATTGCCATTACATGCAAGTTTTGTTTGGCATTAAACATTCACTGGACAAAGAAAACCTGCTTTAATGCAGATGATATTCTCTGATTGTGTAGATAGTCATTTTCATATTTCTTGTTCTCACTTTCCTCCTACTTAATGGCGTTCAGTGAATGAGCACTAATTATGTACCATGTATTAGCTGCTAAAGTGGATGGATAATGTGAAGGGTGAGGAAAAGGAATATTGTGCAATTCCTGCATCACCTGGGTCTTGCCTGGGTTGTTTTCTTTGAATATGAAAAGGGAAAACATCCATGCACTTTTATCCTGATGGGATTTTTACCTTCATTTTGATTCAGCCATCCATACGAGATCTTTTTCACAGCAAGTTTTCTTGTAGATTATGTTAATTATTATCTAAAGGATTAGTATAGCATATGCTGTGGGCTGCAACTGTTGGATTTTAAAAAAATGAGTTTAGGTGTTAAGTAACTGGAAAATTCAGAAAGATTTAGATGTAAATATGGGAAATAGCATAGTAGAACTGGTGAATGAAAGAAATGACAATATTTTTGTAGATATTCTTAGTACAGTGTAACTTATGGATAGAACTGATATGACATTTCAGATTTATGTTTTGTGTTAGATAAAAATGTAAAATGGGATTGTCTTGATATGTTTTGATTAAGAGGACCAAAAATAAGGACAGATTTCTTTTGGTGTTGCACACAAATGTAACGGAAAAAGTCTGTAGCTTATATTTTATGGTCATGTAGTTGTATACTTATGTATCTAAAATACTGACATGAATCTTTGATTGAATTGACATGCAAATCATTTTATAGGCAGCCAGAAAGGTCAGTTGGGTGTTCGGTATTTCTTTGATGGAAGATAGCTTGTCTTTTATTATTGGTTTCATAGCCCCTCTAATTCCAAGGCAACTTTTCAGTGGTGATGCACATGCCTCTTTTTTTATCTTTTTTTTAAGTGAAGCACCTATAATATCAAACAATAAAAAGTGAATGGAATTTTTGCATTAGGCAGTCTTAACTTATTTTCATAGTTTCTTGTTTTGCATGTTGATATGCAGTGCTGATACTGTATATTGTTTTAAGGCATGTGTTTCTTGTCTATATCTCTACATACTGATGTGTATAATAATATGTTTTCCATGTAACAGATGCTTATGGTTAATAGAATAGTTAAAAGCACAATGTTTTTATGCCACTTTAGGATGTTGGGACACAGGCAGTAGTGACAGAGTATCTTGTTCGATATGTGGACCTTATATTCAATGACAAGATACCCACTTTCTCACATTCCACAAATGGAGTGGATGGAACACCAAAGAAATCTCGTCCAAAGTCTCTTGCCATATCTACTCCCACCAAACTGTTATCAATAGAAGAAGCAAGATCTAGGGCTCTCAACACAGCTATTAAGCCAGACCAAAAATACATCGAAGTGGGTAAGTACCTCTGTGTTTTGAGGAAGCTAACTTCATTTAAGAGTCTTATAGCCAAAAAACATATAGAATGTTTTGGTTTCTGTTTGACAAGGTATAGAGGTTAGTGTTCCTGACCATGACACATTCATGGGTCGCCCAGGGTCGAGCACATAGATTCGAATCCTGGTGGTGGTAGTCAGTCCACTGTCAATCCAGCTGTTCATCCAGCCCTAGGGGTTGGTCAATAAAATGGGTACCTTGCTTAGGCTTGGAGGGGGAGGGATGCTATTTCATGTGTGCTGGGTCTAGCTACCAGATCTGAGTGAACAGGGTATAATTATTACCACCAGTGTTGGATGAAAAAGTTACCATCCTCTGGTTATAAAGCTTGCATTTTGTGGTTGAAGTCTCATTTCTTTCCTTGTAAGAGTTTTGTTGTATTTGCTGGATGTAAGCAGAATTTCCATCATCATCATCAGTGTATTTAGGAAGAGAGCAAACCTGTCAATTTGTGGTCCAATGCTTAAAAACAGTATTGGTGTGTTGAGAAGTTTGTTCTTAATTGTCACAAACTGATTGTTGAATAATTTGCCTCATATTGTCTGTGGTTTTATTTCAAAGTTTTTATGACACTTTGATGATTTAGGGACTTGTGTATTTTGTTGAATAATTTACCTCTTATTTTCAGTGGTTTTATTTCAGAGTTTTTGAGACACTTTGATGATTTAGGGACTTACGTATGTGCTTGATCAATAAGGGTTACAGTTCAAACACATGGGCTACTGGATGTTGTCTGATAAATTTTGCAGCTCTCATGTAGTTTGTCTGTGTATTCTTATGTCCAACACAACCTTCTGTTCTTGCAGAAGCAAGCAGTCTTTTTAGCTTACATACTGTCACATTGTAGAAACAAGCCCCACTATCATTTATAGCTACTAGCTTTTATCTGATATTACATGTTTCATATCCCTGACTTATCTACAGGTGGAGGGCCACAAAATCTACCCCCAAAGTATCATACTGTAATTGAACTACCTAATCGAAAAGGTGGCAGCCTCAAGCAAAAGAAGTCTCCTTCAGGTTGGAAAAGTATATTTAGTAAGGGTCGTAGCATGCACAAGCACCCAAGGAAAGCATCTACACCAAGTGATATACACCTAAATATCTCGGTAAGCTTTTGTTATTGTATAAAGTCCTACAAACAGAAGAAATATATAAACTGAATGACATCCTTTTTCATGAAAGAGGAGCACTTCTGATTTTTTCATAGTAAAGTTATGAAAAAATAAGATGAAGATTTAAATATGTCAACTGAAGTTACTGAATATGTTGAAGAAAGCAAAAATTATCTTGAGAAAGAAAGGGAAGTATAACATAGTTTATGCATTCACTTAATACCCTAAAGTTTATTACAGTCTTGTCAGCCCTTGCATCTAACATTTTCTCACTAATATTTTATATTTATTATACTTGATCTCCTCTTCCCTAGCCAGCAAGGTGGCATCAGGAAACAAATAAAGAAACACCCATCCACATGTATACACATATATATACACATATGCACATACACCTACATATTTGCCATTTCCCGCATGAGCAAGGTAGCGTTAAGAACAGATGACTGAGCCTAAGAGGGGAAAATCCTCACTTGGCCCCCTTCTCTGTCCCTTCTTTTGAAAATGTAAAAAACTGGAGGGGAGAATTTCCGGCCCCCCACTCTTTCCCCATTTAGTCACCTTTTACAACATGCAGGGAATACATGAGAATTCTTTTGGATGTTAATGTGCTGAGAGGGGCAACTGGAGGGATGTCTGATCATTATCTTGTGGAGGTTTTCAGAAAAGAAAGAGAGAATGTTGGGGTGAAGAGAGGCTGAGAGTAAGTGAGCTTGGAAAGGAGACTTGTGTGAGGAAGTACCAGGAGAGATGGAGTGCAGAATGGCAAAAGGTGAGAGCAAATGACGTAAGGGGAGTGGGGGAGGAATGGGATGTATTCAGGGAAGCAGTAATAGCTTGTGCAAAAGATACTTGTGGCATGAGAAAGGTGGGAGGTGGGCAGATTAGAAAGATTAGTGAGTGTTGGGATGAAGAAGTAAGATTGTTAGTGAAAGAGAAGAGAGAGGCAATTTTTGCAAGGAAGCAGTGCAAATGACTGGGAGATATATAAAAGAAAGCAGCAGGAGGTCAAGAGAAAGGTGCAAGAGGTGAAAAAGAGGGCAAATGAGAGTTGGGATGAGAGAGTATCATTAAATTTTAGGGAGAATAAAAACATGTTTTAAAAGGAGGTAAATAAAGTGCGTAAGACAAGAGAACAAATGGGAACATCGGTGAAGTGAGCTAATGGGAAGGTAATAACAAGTAGTGGTGAAGTGAGAAGGAGATGAAGTGAGTATTTTGAGGGTTTGTTGAATGTGTTTGATGACAAAGTGGCAGATATAGAGTGTTTTGGTCGAGGTGTTGTGTGAAGTGAGAGGGTCAGGGAGAATGGTTTGGTAAACAGAGAAGAGGTAGTGAAAGCTTCGCGGATGATGAAATCCGGCAAGGGGGTGGATTTGGATGGTACTGGAGTGGAATTTATTAAAAAGGGGGTGACTGTGTTGTTGATTGGTTGGTAAGGATATTCAGTGTATGCATGTTTTATGGTGAAGTGCCTGAGGATTGGCGGAATGCTTGCATAGTGCCATTAAACAAAGGGAAAGGGGATAAAGGTGAGTGTTCAAATTACAGAGGTATAAGTTTGTTGGGTATTCCTGGGAAATTATATGGGAGGGTATTGATTGAGAGGGTAAAGGCATGTACAGAGCATCAGATTGGAGAAGAGCAGTGTGGTTTCAGAAGTAGTAGAGGATGTGTGGATCAGGTGTTTGCTTTGAAAAATGTATGTGAGAAATACTTAGAAAAACATGGATTTGTATGTAGCATTAATGGATCCGGAGAAGGCATATGATAGGGTTGATAGAGATGCTTTGTGGAAGGTATTAAGAGTATATGGTGTGGGAGATAAGTTGCTAGAAGCAATGAAAAGTTTTTACCAAGGATGTAAGGCATGTGTACGATTAGGAAGAGAGGAAAGTGATTGGTTCCCAGTGAATGTTGGAATGTGGCAGGGGTGCATGATGTCTCCATGGTTGTTCGATTTTTTTATGGATCAGATGGTTAGGGAGGTGAATGCAAGAGTTTTGGAGAGAGGGGCAAGTATGCAGTCTGTTGTGGATGAGAGGGCTTGGGAGGTGAGTCAGTTGTTGTACGCTGATGATACAGCACTGGTGGCTGATTCGGGTGAGAAACTGCAGAAGGTGGGGGGAGAGAGAGAGAGAGAGAGGTTCTAGGAGCATTAAAGAATGTGTGGAAGGTGAGAATGTTATCTCTGAGAGCAAAAATAGGTATGTTTGAAGGAATAGTGGTTCCAACGATGTTATATGGTTGCAAGGCATGGGCTATAGACAGAGAGTTGTGCAGAGAAGTGTGGATGTGTTGGAAATGAAATGTTTGAGGACAATATGTGGTGTGAAGTGGTTTGATCGAGTAAGTAATGAAATGGCATGGAGAGAATAAGTGAATAGGAGATTGACGAAGAGGATATATGTGTCAGAGGTAGAGAGAACAAGGAGAAGTGGGAGACCAATAGGAGGTGGAAGGATGGAGTGAAAAAGATTTTGAGCAATCAGGGCCAAAACATACAGGAGAGCGAAAAGTGTGCAAGGAATAGAGTGGATTAGAACGATTTCGTATACCAGGGTCGACATTCTGTCAATGGATTGAACCAGGGCATGTGAAGCTTCTGGGGTAAACCATGGAAAGTTTTGTGGGGCCTAGATTTGGAAAGGGAGCTGTGGTTTCAGTGCATTATACATGACAGTTAGAGACTGAGTGTGAAACGAATGTGGCCATTGTTGTCTTTTCCTAGCATTCCTTCACACACATGCGGGAGGAGGGGGTTGTCATTTCATGTGTGGCAGGTGGCGATGGGAATGAATAAAGGCAGCAAGTATGAATTATGTATATGTGTATATATGTATATGTCTGTGTATGTATATATATGTGTACATTGATATGTATAGGTATGTATAAGTGCGTGTGTGGACGTGTATGTATATACATGTGTATGTGGGTGGGTTGGGCCATTCTTTCGTCTGTTTCCTTGCGCTACCTCGCTAACGCGGGAGACAGCGACAAAGTATAATAAATATAAATAAATAAAACAGCTACAATTGAATCAAACATTACAAGGTAGTGGCACGAGCTGCCTTTTCCCTGGTTTGGAATTAATGAAACCAGATTCATCTCTTTCCCCTTATTTCATCATCTGGGCTCAGTTCTTCTCAAACTAACTGGTTTATGATGTTAAGTGACTCTGGTAGCCTAAGGTGGGACAAGCAACCCTGTCGTCAGAGACTCTTTCAACTTCGATATTGGTCCAGTTAATGCCTCTGGTTCTTATAATCCACCTTGACCTTGTTATATGACCTCAACCTCAAAGTCTTGGATTCTGGAATGTACTTGTTTAGATGACCATTTACCATACATTTGATCTTTTCAAAGACAGTAACAGTCAATCCAGAAATAATTTCATGCCTTTGAAAATTCTGATGATTCAGAAGATATGACAGCTTTATACTTAAGAGTTTTTTAGCTTGTTTCATGACAAATGCTTAGATAGTAACACAGTTGCCGTTTATAAAGAGTGCCCTTCAAAAAGCCCTTTATGTGGGTTTTCTTATTAATGTGACAGGCCCTTTATCCTGCAAATTTGGGTGATGTATGTCTATGTGGACATACTGCAAGCAAAGGTAAAAGTTAATGGCAAGGCAGGTTTTTAGGCAAACTGAATACATAGGCACTGTATTGGTTATTCACATGCTGGTTTGTACATCTTTTGATTGGCAATTGATGGCAGAGCTATTTTTCTCCCGTACAATGAAGTTTCTTGACTAGGTTATTCATTTAATATCAGGAAGATTTGATTGTCCTAGTCTCAGCAACTGACAGTAGGTAAAGAAATATGTCTAATATTCAAGGTTTTCCATACAACTGTTTTTACCATTCCAGTTGTTTACAGCAAACCTTCATAAGCAACAGCACTTTGTGTAACCAGCATGATTTCACTGTTTTAGAGGTAGTTTCCATTGTACCATTTGTATCTACCCCCAAATATCTGGACATGTGAAACTAATGAGGCTACCTTTTTGCCATCTTGTGATGTATAATAAGCAAATACTTTGATTCTTTTAACTACTCTGGGCATCAGAACTTCCTTAACTTCTGAAATCTGAAGAATTTCCATTTTTTAGTTAATAAAAACTGTTTAGAATTAAGTAGGCTGCATGCTCTACAAAGAATAAGTTTATATTTTGCATATGTGATATGCACTTGCAGAGTGTCGTGTGTGATCTAGTTTTTTGTTGTTTCTTTTTTACTTGGCAATTAATTGCATAACTGGCATAACAAACAATTCAAACAAAGCTTATATATAAGACAGGGAAATTAAATATTTTGTGAAGTTACTTAGTTTCCATTGCCATGAAGGTGCTTTCATCCTGCCATTGATCAGTTCAGTAGATTCATTATAGTTTGATTTTTTTTATCTTATCCACATTAAGAAGAAGCAAAGGAAAATCTCAAAATTTTGATAGGATTAATTGGTTAGACTTGAGAGAAAAAGAGGAAAGGCAATAGTTTTTATGAGAAAGTTTATAGCACCTACCATTTGATGCATAGCTGTAGTAAGGTTGTATAATAATCAGGAAATCTTTTGTTCATATAAATAGTTACAGGAGGGCATATTCTGTCAGAAGAGAGCATGATGGTTTGGGATACACTTAGATAACTGTTGCACTTAACAATTTTATCACCTGTTTCAAATTAAGGATTACCTGGGAATATTTAAGTAATTCATCTATTTTCCAGAGAAATCATACATTAAAATTTAATCTTTGCATGTAAGTCTGTTTGGATGACATGCTTTATTTTTCAAATGCACATTTAGTGGCTAGCATGTTAGAGAAACCTGAAGAGCATATATTAAGCTTAGTAAAATTCGTAAAATCACTGTAATTTGTATGCACAAATATTATCTATGGGATTAACAAGGTGCTCATTCAAAAGGTAGCTCATTCAGTTTCCATCTTTATTTCATTTTTTTCCCACATTGCTGAGTAATGAGTATACTGTAGTTATACATTGTACGAATCTTGGTATTCTTGTGCTTTTCTTTTAACAAATTGCTTTGCTTGGCTTCCTCTTAGTCTTGTCTATTTAGCACACTAGCTCCATTAACCTTGACCTGTGTTGCCACTACAGGACTCAGTGGTGACTGAGACAGATATTGCCCCTTCTTCCTCCAAGCGTCTTCGACCTGTCAAGTCAGTAGAGTCCCTCATCTCTGCCTCTGCTTCTTTACATTCAAACAGAAATTCACAGGTTGGTACATTCTGATTGGTATAAATGATAATGAGATTTACAGTGTAACCTTACCTTTAAAATTCTTTTCATATTAATTTCATTCATCAGGTATTTTGTTAATGCCCTGCATAAACTTTCTTGGTCACACCTTTGTGGTATTACAAATAGCCTTCATTGTCCCATTTGAGTTTGAATCTCACTTAATTCTTGCTGGTCACTTTATCTGTACATTTACCTGATCATCCTTTCCACATGCTTTCTCTTCAAGACTTAAAACTACAGCAAATGGTCCTTACACAGTATCATATGCATTCTTTGGAATACTTGTCTGATTCTCGTCTTAACACCCTTTGTCATTTATTAGATTTGTTTTAAGGACTTTTGTAAATCAGTGATTATATTTCAGACTTAAAATGTAAGTTGACTACTACTGATTGCATGAGAGAACAAGTTTTCAAAGACATTGGAATAATATATTTCATTGTAGATGACATATATTTTACTTTTAGGTGATTATTTAGGTGATTACAAATGATGATATCTTTAACCAAAGGGAAAAGCTCCGTGACTCTAGATTACTTCAGTGAAATAATTATATCTTTCTCTGTTTTTTCTACTTCATGTTATCTTTGAATCCATTCCCTCTCAAAAATGGGATAGATAAAATAGCATTCAACCTCACCGATCACTCATATTCGTCCTCTAGTTATGTACAGTGTGGCAGTGAAAAGTCTTCCACCTAAACTAGATAATTCCATAATTATTCACTCTGTGCAGCAAGTTTAGCTGTTACCTAAAGACTTTTACTCTGCTTCTGATCATAGTTCACAAAACACCCTCCATAAATATGATAAATATCAGTCATTCCTATGACATCATCGTTGAAATATCTGTAACCATTGGTAGATCAATACTAAATATTTTCATCTCTTGTAAGGGTCAACTTTTTCTCCATACACCATTTGTTTTATCGTAGATATTAACATACTCTCATCTGCCAAATGTTGTATACGTAAAACTATCATAACTTACTTGTCAATGATGGTCAGTCTTCAGATATGGAGAGTGATTTTATGGACAATGACTATCTTCCAATAATGAAAGTTGGCAAAGATGAGGCAGGACTAGGTGTTTCTTGCACAAGAAAAGGCAGTGTTCCCAGCACTTGCTTGAACTTGACCAACACTGTGTGTGACTAGAGTAACTACTAATTTAACACTTATCACTTTTATGAAAAAACTATCAATGAATAAAATTGATTTTAACAATAAGAGGTTTCGTATAAGTTAAAGCTTACTAGTAATCAGTGTTTTGGCGTAAGTAAAATACACAACAAATCATGCCTTAAGGCATATCATTTGACATGCAGGCCGAACTTTTAAGCACTTTGTGCTGACAAAACTACAAAACTTCTACACATTATCAAAGTGATAGCTGTGGATGACATATACTTCTGTGAAGTGATTATTTCATCGTCATATGAATGTCTTTAAAACTAAGATTACTTTTTCATGTAACATGAAAAATGTTAGATTTTCAGGGTTAGAAAGGAAACATAACCAAGGTGATTAAGAGTTCATTAGTTTAACAGTTAGTCCTCTTGTCCTATCATCAGGTACATAAACATAACTATGTTCCCCACCATCATATGCTTTCCATGTTCACTTAATTGTTAATTCATCTTTGCCTGCTAGAAAGTACATACACCTACTTGTCTGTTTTCATTTTCATTAGTACTTTCTTTACCTCCTCTGCAACATTACAAACACTAATTCAGTATGCTTTAAGACCTCTCATGCCCAAGATACAACATTCCTAATGAAGGCATGAAGCAATTACTCATAAAATGTCCTGCTCTCACCTCAGACACTTTGTGAATGCCTTCTTTTCTTCTGCTTCTTAGTTCCTCCTTTTTATGGTCTTCTCATAATATGGTTTCATTGTTCTACCAAGCTGTGGTCCTAGGAAACAGAACTGCTCATCATTTCACTGAAACACTCTTCTGATCTTCCACCAAAACCTGCTGTCCTTGCCTAGTAAAACTATTTTTTTTTAAATACCTCCTTATCTGCTAAAGTAGCCACTATTTTCTTAATATTCTAATTTAGTTTGTTTGTCAATAGCTTTATTTAGTTTCCTTTAATTCCCAGCTTGACTTTTGATATATTTGCTTGATATAGTTTCAGATATTTTTCTCATTTACTTTGCAGGCCCTAGAGTCACCAGAGAAGCGGGAGATATTTGACTGGGAGAAATATGAGAGATCTCCCCAGGACAAGTTCGAAAGCAGAAGTAGCTCCTTGTCTAGTCCTATCCCTTCTCCACGCACACACAACCGCTCTGTTTCACATGACTCATACTTCAACACTCTTGAAAATCAGTCAAACAATATAACTTCCCAAGTGCCAGTCAAAGAGGAAGGTGAAAGTGATTTAGACTTCTCACCAGATAATTCAAGGATATACTTGGATATTAGTGAACTTGATTTAAACTTTAGTACTAGTGAAAAAGACTTGAAAGGCTTTGAAGTGGACACTTTGAAGTCAACTTCTGTTGAGGATCCAGACAATATGTCTAGTTCCACTTTAGATATGGAAAACTTAAGTATGTGTTCAGAGAGTGCCAGAAGTAAAGAAAATTTAAGTCCCAGGCCAGAGAAAAAGAGTCTGAAGGAAAAATTTAAACACAGGTTCACCTCACCACCCACCCAGCGGAGAAGTGAACCTGGTGTAAGTGACTCGAGTGAGGACTCACGGAACAACAGCTTGAAAAGAGCTTCCACAACACTTAAGGACAAGATTGTTCATGCTCTCAGCCCAGAAACTTCTCGTCGCCGGTCTGAGGTTTCTCCAAGACCAACATCTCCGTGCAGTTCTCCAAAATTTAAACATGTACGCACAATCGATATGGACAGAAAAGATAGCCAAACCGTAAAACTAGATGGCCAGACTCCAAAAGCAGAATTCACTGGTTTCATAAGTGGAGGTAGAGTATTACCAGATACTGAAGGAAGTATAGAAACGGTAACTGCAGAAATACATGTTGAGGCAGGAAGTCAAGAATCTGAGGATACCCCTTCAAGGCTAAGCATGGACTGTGCTCTCATAGATCCTGAGCTGTTAGATAAAATAACACACTTGAGAACTTCACCATCAGTGAGTGTATCAGAAGTAAGTAGCACCTCTCTTGCTGAAGCAACTGTATCAGACAATGAGAGTTTCACTCTGGGGAGTAGTAGCAGTGGAGTAGGAACTGGAGATGGAAAAGGAGTATGCTTAGATAATCTTGGCAGTCTTCCCGCTTCCTCTAATTCAGTAACTCCAGTAGCACCTTCGGTTGCCATAGTTGCTGAGAACTCAGTGATACACCAGGAAATTTCCAGTACTCCTATTACTCCTGTTACACCAGTGCAAGAAGACATCATGCCACAACAGGGTTTACCAAAACCCCGACCCAATTCCCTGCTAGGGCTCCCAACAGCTGAGCTCCTAACCCTAGGGTCTGCTCTCACATCCCCAGAGACTCCCCAAGGTGACTCCACATTCCTGGAGATTCAGTATCACCCACTAAGTGACACAACTGAACCTTCTACTCCTAGTGAGTCCCAGTTTGTCCAGGACCTAGTAGGTATGGGACAACCAGTGCCATACCCCGCTGCTATTGAGGAACCTCGACAGTCAAGCCCACTATCCATAGACTTGAGTAGCAGTGATGATGCAACTGAAGAAGGTCCTATGTATGAAAATGTAGATGCAAGTGGCTCAGGACAGCCTTTGAAAATGACTGAATCATCTTATGATGAACCAGCACCATCATGTTCATCCCCAAGTGTTCAGTCTTCCCAAGCTAGTTTTCAGACTTCTCAAACAAGTGGTCAGGCTTTACTAGAAGAGTCAGAAATTCCAGACTCTGAAGTAGATTATGAAAACTATAATTATAATTCTATGTATGAAAATGTTCAGTATGGTGCTGAGTATGAAAATGTTGAATATGGACCTGATTACCAGAATATTGAATATGAAACAGAACTTGAAAATAAAGATAAAATAAGAAAAGGAAGTGTAAGAGAAGTAGAGCCTGATGAGAAGCATAAAACTGTCAGTGCTTCAGAAAGTGATATTTGTTACGAAAATGTTCATGTTGCAGAAGAAAATGAAGGCATGATAGTGGATGGTGCATATGAAAATGTTGAATCTCTTGCCAAGGTATCTGAACCAGTGTATGAAAATGTTGAGGAAAGTAATAATGAACAAGACCATGTTGTGCCTGATGCAGATGATGCTTATGAAGAATATTCATTTAGAAACCAGCCAAAATATGAAAACATTGAATTTAGTTCTCAGGCATCTGCTGTTTCTGAAAAAATGGTGAGTGATGAAAAAACTGATGTTGAGATTGAAGGGGAAATGGTATACCAGCAAGTCAGGTTCCTTAGGAAATCTATCCAAGAGGTGAATGATATGCTTAAGGTAAATGGTGAAAATCAGCAGGTTTTAGAACAGACTGGTGTTGGTGCTGTGGGTGACAGTGAAATGGATACACTTTTGCACACAGTGGACTTAGTTGATAATTCTTCAGAGCTTCCAGTCCAGGTGCCTCAAATGGACAACACCAGTATTTCCCAAACCTCTGAATCCATGCCTTGTTCCCAGGATTTTGTACCAGAACCTGAGGGCACTGTTGTAGATGTGGAGCTTCATATTCATCCAAATGAGGATAGTGAATGCTTGGACTCACCCATCACTCCCTCATCAGTAAGCATAACAACTGAGGTATTAGTTCTCCCTGCTTTTGCCTCACCAACAGAGTCCACAACAGATGATGTTACCTCTCCAGTGAGTAGTGATGAAGCTACCTCCCCAAAGCCCATGCATGAAACTCATGATCATTGCTCTTCTTCTCCCTGTACAATGCCACCTGTTTTACCCAGTCTTTCCCCACCCACTCCAGAGAATATCCCAGTGCCTCCAGCTGCAACATCTACACCAAATAGAGCTTTACCCTTACCAAGTATCATTAGTCCTGCTCCTTGGCCTCGGACAACTCCTCGCCATACATCTATTGTTGCACCTGTACCACGACCACGACAATTACCAAAACTCAGTTTATCCTCACCACTGATATCACCAGTCTCCACACCATCATCTATTTCCATTTCTCCAGATTCTCCTGCAACACCAGGCACACCCAGTAGTGGATCTGCCCAGGTCACACCTACTGAAGAAAATATCCCCCCTCATCTTCCAGATTACCAGCCTAGTCATTCACCACTTAACATCCAGAGTCAGAAATCTGAAACAACACATTCAGTTGAACCTAAAATTCACCACACTTTAGTTGAAGCTAAATCCCAAGTTGAGTTTACAGAAGGTGGAGCACCTGAATTGGTGCTGCCTTCCCAATCTGCAAGTAATGATTCCAAAAGCCAGATTGAATGTAAAGCCATACCATCATCTTCTCAGCCTCCATCTTTCCAAAGATTTAGAAGTTCTCCAGATTTCAGGTCAACATCTAAAGACCCAAAATTAGGCACTGTCACTCAAGAAAGCACCGCAAAAGATGTCGAGGAGGCCACTACAATTGAAGTTGCCAACATTCTTAGTAATGTCGATCTAACAGACCCACAAAAAAGAGAGAGAATAGAACAGTACAAAAAGGAAAGGCGATCATTTCTAAGAGAAAAGTACAAATCAGAGAGCTTCCGTGGAGAAAAAGATGAAATGATCTTGAGGCTTAAACAGAAAGCCACAAGTCCATCTCGACCAGAGGATGATTGTGATGAGGGTGATGATGAAATTATTCGAAGTTCAAACACAAGATCTACAAGTCCAAGAAGGAAAGAAAGTATAAGCCCCTCAACACAACTTCATGAGGTTTATACAGGAAAAACCAGCCCAGTTAGACAGGTCGGAAGTCTCAGCATTGTGGAAAAATCAAGCATGGATTTGCAAGGAGTGATGGACAAAAAGGATGAACAGACTGAATGTTCTGTATTTAAAAGAAATTCGCCAGCTAGAAGAAGTCTCAGTGATATGGGAAGAGTGGGAGAATTGAAAAGTCCAACAAGGACTCGCTTCTCATCTGGAAGCCCAACTCCTACTTTCCACAGAAGCTGTAGTAGTGGTAGCAATGGTAGTAGTGGTGGCAGTAGACATAATGTATTAACAAGTCCTCAGTCTAATATGAGAAAATCACTAGACAAGGATACAGTACTTCGGTGCTCTAGCAATGACGAAGCAAAGTCAATTCCATCAAAGAAAATTTCATCCCCAACAAGTCCTGTAAAGTCTCCATGTGAAATTCCACCTTTTCAAAGATCAGCCAGTGCTAGAGGTAGTGGTTGCCGTAAGACTAATAAGGATGATATTGATGAAGATATAAATGTTAAAGAACGGGTAGCCATATGGAGCAAGAGTCGAGAAAAGCTCTCTGGTTCAGATACATTAGAAAAAGAGAAGGTTGAAAAACTAACCAATAAAAAACAGGAACAGAAAGCAGGGAAGGAAACTGTAACGAAGAAAAACTCTGCTTCTACTCCCTTGTCACCTGTGAGAAAAACATCCATTCCAAAAGCAACCCCTTCTTCCCCAGGCATTCCCAAAGCAGTCTCATCATCTGGAACTTCTAAAGCAACCTCTTCTGGCATTCCAAAAACAACTCCTCCCTCTCCCACTAAAGTTACTATGAATACTACAAGCAAACTGGGAGAGGGCAGCAGTGATTTGAGTGCACAGGCTGCTGCAGGAAATGCAGCTGCAAGGGGGAACTGTGGACAACAAAGACGAATTAGGGACATGGCAGCCATATTTGAGAGAGATTCACCAACAAGTGCCAAGCAAGCTGTTATAAGACAAAGTTCAAGAGAAGAGAAGAAGGAAAGGTGAGAAGTTTGATAATGTCCTTAAGCTAAGCATTTTGATTTACTGAAGTAAATTCATGTTAAATCTCTCTTGAAATAATGGCCCTTGATTTTAAGAAGTGGCACTCTCAAAATCAAGCTTTATTAAAATTATGATCCTTGCTTTTAAGTTTACCTGATGACTGTACTATGAAATTAATTGCCTAATCATTGAATTTTGTTGTATGAGGGTATTGTTTTGAACCAAAACTCGAGATATTATCATATTACTTGTATATTATGTTAGGTAGTAGTTAGGCAGTCATCCATTGTGCAGGTATATAACTAATACTACCTGCCTGGTATCAGGAGGGTTAGTGATGGCTACGTAGTGAGCCAGCACTTCAGTGGTAGTCAGGCTGCACTCCTCTGATCTAGGTAGGTGTTTTTTTCTTTCTGCCACACCCACATTTGGACTACTGGCATTTTATCCACAAACATACCTCTAATTTTTAACACACACTTGACGTCACCTAACTTATACAACTCATTCCTCTTAACTGTAGATTTTCTTGCAGTAAGTTGTGCACTATCCCTGCCTTTTGGCAAAATGGTAGGAGCAATAGATAGGTACATTCAACTGGAACATTAGGTAGAAGTTGTAGGTAGGAACATCAGGTGGGAGCATTAAATAGAAGTAGTTGGCTGGAACTTTGGGTAGAAACATTAGGTAAAACTAGTTAGTTGGGACATTAGGTAGGAGCCTTTGAAAACACTGTGCTACAGTTGCCCTCTGTTAGTGGCCTGTTGAGGGTGAGGCCCCAAAAGTTTAAGGAGGATCACTGAAGTGTACCAGTTATAAACTCTTTTGCCATGGCCATCCCCTTGAAGGAGTTCCCGAAGGAAATGACATGACATATAGATAGATAGATAGACAGCTACTTGTTATAGAGCTAGTTTGAACATATCTAAAAGACTCCATTAGAGGAGCTTACCACTGACATTATATCAACTGACTTTATAAAATTTTGCCATAGTATCCACGAATTGATATGCATCAGGTGTCAGGCTGGGCCAGTGAGATTAATGTCTCGGTTCCATCATGGACGTATTGTATCTCCTCCCACATCAGCAATTAGTTAACTTCTCCCAAGGTTTATCTCTTAAATGATGGCCATCATCAGTTGATGGGGATGGTGGTCATCTTCACATGATGCTTTAATTTTCTGTGAGGAGAGTATTTACTCTTCCCAGTATGCCTTCAGTCAACCTGCAGATTTTCATACACACTAACACCGTATAAAATAAGTAGATTATTGGATTACCCAAGTTAGGAGAAAGAAGGCTTAGTGAGGAAGTATACCAAAAAATATATAAAAAAAAGTATTTAACTAGAGCAAGGGAATGATTTTGACAGCCCTGGAGTATACAACCCAGTTGTAGGGAATGAGTTATATACAATATCCTGTGCATTTTTTTTTGTTTTTTTTGTTTTGTTTTTGTTGAGAATTCTTATAATTTGCCTTATTTGTACTGTATGATTCTTCACATTTTATTCACATTTTTGTGTGAAAATTAAGTCGAGAAATCTACAAGAACCTTTACCCATTGAATCCTATGGTAAAATTGTTTCCACTATCTTGAAAATGCTAGGATGTATTTTCCAGTAACACACTTTCATAGTAAATTGATAACCAGGTGTACTTGACACTACCATCTCCAAAAATGACAAAAAAATTTAGCCATTCACAAAAACTACAGTGGAGTCACTTAGAGAGCAGTTCTTCCCTCAACCTTCTCGAGCCACCTCTTACATGACCTTCCATTACCACCTGTAGACCACATTATCAAAAGTCTTCTGATATACAGATGGCCTCACAGTCACATTACAGCACTATGACATTGCTCAAGCAATAACAAACATGCAGTGTTACGGTAAACACTGAGGACACTGGCTAACCCAAATCAGATCTGTATCCCCAAAGAAATCTAGCATCGCATTCTTAACCATAAACAGACATGAATCCAATGTACACCCTCAGCAGAACTCCTTCCATATTAGGTGATATATACAATTCACACCTCAAACATCAACATAAAGGCCACAAACTAAGTAAATGCCTTTAGAACTCTTACCAGCACCAGTTTTCGACAGAGAAAAGAATCCCTTGGTATCCTCAACAAACAGTGCATCTGCTCTACCCTAAACTATACCTTGCGTGTATGGTCATCCTCCCTGTCAAAAACAAGAATAACAAAGCCACAGACTACTCGGAGCAGAGCACTCAAAACAGTCACTGAGTGCCAAGGAAATATAAATATTCAACATGTAAACAAAGAAACAAAAATACCTCCAAAGCAAGTACTCTTTTTATCCAATGGTAGAGTGCTTCTGTTAATGTAGAAATTTAATCAGTGAAGCATTACTTGTTCTTGAAAGTGCATCAGACCATCCTCAACACTACTGAGGTGAATCCAAACGTTAGGATGGAGTTCTGTAAAAACACCACTTCTTTGCTACAGCCCATGGATTAGGACATGATTGCCTCCAACACACCATAATACCCGAGAACATTCCCAACTCCTCAAAGGCACAAGGTGGGGAGGGTAAGCCATCAGTCAGGGAATGGTGGAAAAATTTTAACCATGAATACTGTGGACAACACCACTAAGTCATGGGACGAAGGCATGCCCACAGCTGTGAACATTGTTTGGGTTAAGCTATAGCCTGAGTGTGGGCATGGTTTCTCAAGTTATGGTTTGCCAGAAACTGTGCCCCAGATCCAGCAGACAATTCTGACTCTTGCCAGCAGTGTTGGCTAAAATTTAGAAAAATGTGGCTGACTTATTGGAGTCATATTCTAAGGATTTGATTGGTGAGAAATTCATGCAACAAGTTGGAGAAAAATGCTGAAGAGGAAATGTCTGAAACATCCTTCACCACACACCACTTAACAGCCAAGGGGATAGCAGCAGCATTCAACTACGATGCTGTGGACACTTTGATGAAATTGATCCCAACTATGTATGAGCTCATCTTTTCCAAGAACTATAAATGTTTCACATAGCCACAGGAAGGTTTACACAGAGAGAAATAGAGTGTGACACAGCTAATATTGGATAACTTTCAAATGACCAAAGAAAACTTTTTTACCTCCAACTGAAACAGTCACTGATTAAGATAATTCAGAGGATGACATAGACAAGCCTAATTTCCCTTCCTGTCCATCCCAGTAACCCTTACTTCAGCCTGTCTTCCTCAAGCCCTCGCCATTGTATTTTCTGATAATTTTTTTTTAATACTGTCAAAAGATGGATTTGCTATGTGGCTTTAAAATATAATTTTGAATATGAGTGTACTGAGTAACAATAAAATAATTAAAAAATATACATGCAACATGAATGAGTTAGAAATAGCCACTTGATCTAAATGAGATCCATCATCACTCCAAACCTCCATTAGCATGTAAATGTTTAGGATAACAAGCAGCAGGAGGTCAAGATGAAAGTGAAAGGGTTAAAAAAGAGTGCAAATGCGGGTTGAGGTGAGCAAGTATCAGCAAACTTCAGGGAGAATAATAAAAGGTCTGAGAAGGAGAGTACATGAGAAAAATGAGAGAACAAATGGGAACTTTGGAACATCAATGAAGGGGACAAATGGGAAGTGGTAGTAGGCAGTGATGAGGTAAAGAAGAGATGAAGTTTTTTGATGTGTATCACTTAATATGAATAGATGTAAAATGAACCATATATGTCTAAAAGATATATATGTCTAAAAGAATGAATGAAAATTATAAGTACATCATTTTCAGTGACATAGTCACAAAGTAATTCTGAAGATGTTAAGTGTAAACTGAAGAGAATGCTGATGAACATGAATTTGCAGGAATAATCCTTACATTGCTTTTGTTAGGCAAATATGGATGATATCATTGAAGGAAATGATATGGAAGTAGCTTGGAAAAGCTTCAGCAAAACCTTCAAAGTAGTAAGAGGGAACATATGTACCAATGCATAACAGATGGTCATTTTCTAAACAAAGCCAAAATGGTGGAACAGAGAAATAAGATATACTGTACTTGTTGTCCATGAAAGTAGCACATAAGGAACAACTTAAATTAATAGTCGAGTTAATTGAGAAGAACAGCTAACGGGAAACCTGATGATCCCGTTATCTGTAGGAGAATATTAAATGTATCCTGTTCCTAATCTTACTAATGATAAAGACAAGATAGTAAAGTGGAAAACTCTATTTAGTTTAACTGCTGGAATAGTGGAAGATATTGTGCGTACATGGTGGACCTCTAGGTATTGGTATCTGATTTTTCCAGTCTTGAGGCTAATTGCTTGACATGTTGCTTGGTATATGGATACTGATGAAAATTTTAAAGGCCTGTCGGCATATCAGCGTTCAGTGTAGCCTCAGTGCATGTGTTGAGACAAACAGTGAATTAGATGAAGTAGTCACAGCACAGAAATGAGTGTGTCAAAACTCATTTTTCTGCTGTAGAAAATGAAAATATTCTATAGGTTTCTTTTATTGTACTGACTCCCTTCATTGACTTTATGCTAAATAGTGTTAGGATGATTTCATTTATGTGATATGTAACTGTGGGTTTATATCTTTCAGGTAGTTAATCTGTCATGGCAGTAAAGAAGAGGTGGATTTATATAAGCTTCCCATTTCTCTATTAGGTACTGAAAAAAAAAAAGCATGATGCTGTACATCCCTGAACACCAAAGATCAACCTCTCATCTGATGCAGTAGCTTTCACACAAACTCCAGTTGTAATCACCACTCGGGATTGGTGAATATACTCAGCCAATCAGAACTATTTATCCTTCACCCTTCAACTTCATTACTGGACCCTCGAGTGGTGACGAAAATGTGGGTTGTCATAATGAACTGCTGCTTCTGCTCTCTACCAAGAACTTGTTGTGGTTACATTCCAAATATTTTTTCCTCATATGTGCATGTTACTAACTACTTTAGATCTGATATTCTCTTCATTAATTCTTTCTCTTGCTCCAGGCAAGATTGTGCCATTACAACCTATAGCCAGTTTTGATCCAGATTCATCTGAACCCACTTTCTGAATATGTCATACACTGATGAGTGTATGTGTTATAACTGAATATTTTTTAATTAATATTTTATTGCTCAGCTGTCTGTGTCTACTGTCATGTTTCTAACTCTTACCAGTGATGTAAATATTACCATTTTCACTTGTGCATCCAGTTTGAAGTTCATACTTGTGTTCATTCAGTTTGTTGTTGCTGTGTGTGTGTTGATTCAGGCATAACTTTTTATATTTTTATAAATGTAATTGGATTTATGATCAGTTTAAACTCTGATAATAATTTGTTTGTAATATATTAAAATTTAAAAAGAAATAAGTCTTCAAAGCACAAGAATAGGAATAATTTCAAATGCTGTGTACCTGATTCACAGCTTACAAGGAGAATCGCTATCTAATATATAAAAAACTTAATTACCTATCCAAAACCTTGATAAACAGTAATCAGATTGTAAAGATTAGGGAAGTAAGATATCATGTGCAAAAGTGTTTTCATGGAAGTCCATTTGTATAAAGTATCACAACTTGTTTTGAAGATATCTAGTGTAAATACTTGTATGAAATATAAGTATGATAATTTTTTTTTCATCACTAACCTTTATCATGGAAGAAACCCAAAGATCTTTATCCATGATGTGAGAAGAAATGAGATATGTGTATCTCCTGTTTCTGAGCCTGACAGGTGAGCTGAAGATACAGCAGCTTATCATGTTCAGACATCACTTTGGACTATAAACTCTGTGGCAAGTCCCAAAAAATTTATTACATTAGAAAGATGAATCAGGTGAAAAGTGTTTTAATGAAAGTCCACTTGTATAAAGTATGATTGTTTTGAAGATATCTAGTGTAAATACTTGTATGAAATATAAATATGATACACAGTTTCCTTCATTAGTAACCTTTACCATAGGTAGTAAAAAAAGGGATGTAAATGCAAGGAAAAAAAAGATAGAAGTTCTTCCCTTCTAATGGTATGTCTAGAATTACTTTGGAGTACATGGCATTACTAGATCTATAGAAAGCATATAAACAGTTGACAGAAATGCCTTGTGGAATATGTTACATACACAAGATAACTGGAAAGCTACCAAATACAGTGAAGTTCTCACTAAAAGCTTAAGGTAAGTGTGTCAGTAGGCAAAGAAGACATTGGGGAGTTTCCACGGAAGTACATGTAAGGGGTAGGTCTGATGTATGCTGAGGTTGTAGGGGCATAAGAGGTGAATCATTAGTTTCTTGCAAATGATGCAGCTATGGTGACAAGAGTTCAGAGAGAGTGTAAAAGAAGAGATGAAAGTCGATGAGCTAAAGTAAGGTAATGAGGTGCATTAGGGGTATAAAAGAGGGTGATCTGAATAAAAGTTTAAAGAGGGATTGATTACTTATATCTGTGTGCTACAGTAGCAACCAGTTTCCTGGAAATTAATTAAGCAGCAAATGTAACCACTGGGGTGTAAGAAAGTAACAAGGTGAAAGAGGGTCTTCAGGTTCTAGGTGTTAATGCTATCAGTGCTTCACCAATCATATGTGGTACCAGGGCCAGCCCTAGCCTTCTGGGTGCCCCTCAAATCTTCAAACTCTCATAAATCACAAACTCTAATGGGAGCCCTGGGGTATGCTCCCCCCAAAATTTGAAAATTTAGGGTGTCTGAGACACCATTTTCTGCTTTTTAAAAGCTGCCATACAATGGTTCATACCAAGAGGCCCCCTTAGTGGTTTAGGCCCTATACTCTAAGCATATAGGAAATCATGTGGTACACATATTGCTCTAAGCATCAAATGAGATGTTAATGGATGCAGCCCTCAACTGAAATCAGAGCTGTTTCATTCCACCAAGTACTCACATGTTACTCCCAACCTCCTGTAACAGGTGATAAAAACATTATTCACCTCAATCACCCATTAATCATCACAAGATGTACATGTGTGTCTACTAGGTGTGATGCCACAATATGCACCCAATAAGATACACCATATAAATAGCAAATAATGTAATGAAAGAGAAAGCTTGTAATTATAATTCTTTTCTATTAAAGTACATACAAATTAAAAAACATATTTATAAAAGATAGAGCTAGATCTAGAATATTTCTAGATGAAGAGGAAAGGGAGCAAGTATTTTGAAAGATTGTTGAATGTGTCTGATGACAGGATGACATGTGTTGGGTGTTTGGGTCAGGGAGGTATGAAAAGCAAGTCATTGTATCTAGTCTGGGGAAGAAACCACAAAGAGGTAATAACTACAATCAAATATGCATGCATATGTGGGGTAAGGATCAACCAGCATTATGTACTGATTGACAGCCATGCAAAGGAGAGAATGTTGGATGTGATTGTGCTGAAAGGGGTAGCTGGTGGGATGTCTGATCATTTGCAAAAGTCATGTGAAACATTCAAGTGGCTTTAGTTAAAAGAAGAAATGACAATGGTGGCAATGTGACGGGTGAAAGTGAGTGATTTTAGCAAAGAGGCTTGTGTGAAGAGATTCCAAGTAAGACTGAGTGAGCAATGGTAGTGGTAAGAGTAAATGACACAGAAAACTACCTAAAGGAGAAGCAAGATGAGTTCAGAGAAGAGAGATCATACATAATCTTCTGAGAGATCTGTTTTAAATGAGATGGTTGGGTGGACTGTGTTCCTGGACACCCATAAGACATTTGGAACCATCCAACAAGAGGCTGGTAATGAAGTTGAATTTTCAGGCAGGAATAAGGAGGAAGAGTACTTCAGTGATTGGAAAATTATCTTGTTGGAAAGGAAAAGATGCATACTACGTGAGCCATTTTTTAGTGGATTAGAGTAACTATTGGCATGATTCTGGGCTTGGTTTCATGGACAACATTAAGAAAATTCTGTTAATGGCTAACTATAAAAGGAGATTCACTGCTAAGTTTACAGGTGATGCTAATCATGAGACAAGGGTTCCATCAACTACCAAAGTAATTTAGACAAACTCCGAAGTTGATTCAGATACATGGTTGATAAAATTCAAACCAAACAATAAGACACAGTGAAAAATTGACTTAATATAACTATAATCTTGTTGAAAACAAGTTACATGACTGTGTGTGAAAGAATCTTGGTAGGTGGCATAATACCCAACCTATTGTAAGAATACCATATCAAAAGTATTACTAACATAGCAAATTATATGCTGGTTGATAGTAAAAGTTCATTCAATGTTCACTAAACTACTTAAAGCATTTTAGCAGACCTAAATTAGAATAAGTATCTCAAGTGCAGTCACATCACTTGAAAAAACAAGAATTTAATACAGAAGAACTGGAGGATAACAAGGCCAGTAAGTGAAATAAGAAAACTTGAGTTTGAGGCCCCAAATCTGCCCACTACAGGAGAGTGAAGAATGATATAAAGCTTAATCGCACACTTCAAGGTTCTCCATCAAAGACACAATATCAAAATCAAAGTTTCTTGAAAAATGCAAGGAAAGGCCAAAAAGTCGTACGAAAAAAAGGAAAGAACTACTAAAGTATCTGAGTCAAGGGTGAACAGAATCAGCAAAGTGATCGATCTATGGATACAGACAACCATAAAGAAGTTGTATGATGGTAAACGAAGAGATAAGGCCTCCCCTGTGTAGAACTCACACTCTGTACTTTATATATTTTACTTATAATTATCCTAGGACCCCTTTCTGAAATGGTCAGGCCCCTTTTCCAAGGACTCCTGCAGCTCCAAGGCTACATTACACTCAGTAGTAAGGATAGGATGGGCTCCTATGAGGTGATTAGTTCTTTTGACAAGACTGTAATCTCTTTCATCAACTGATGATAAAGCCTTGCCAAACATAATTCATCACTCACGGTTTTTCCCCTAAATATGCAGGGCCTTATAACATAACCTGAACTGATACAGGAAATCATTTTAAGTCAGATTCTGCTGCCAATGAGATGGAACAGTCTGGTGTAACCTATACACACACCCACTTAAAGAGCAACTTTGTGGGAAAAAAACTGGTCCCCAGAATTACCTTACATCCATTGTTTCAGGACTGCTGGTTTTGTCTCAAAACATTAAACTATTGGGCTAGTCTGGACACCTTATACTATATGCACCATAAACTTTTCTCTTTATTTCTTTCTCTTCATACTCTTTTTCTCAAATGACAGTGCCCAGGACCATCTTACTTACACCCTCTGTGTCAGGACTGCTGGTTTTACTTTCAGTCCCATAAAACTAAACAACTGTGCTAATTTGATCATCTTATACTGTAGTCATCATACCCTATCCTCTTTATTTCCTTCTCTCCATACTCTTTCTCTCAAGCCATCTTACCTCTATTTTAAATTGCTGTGAATATAAGCACAGCAAAGTGCAATTGGCCTCTCGTGCCCAATGTCATACTGTGTTAAGTACCACTGAGGTTCCATCAGACACTGCTGCCAATGAAACAAAGGGTTTGCCACCAACACAGATCTCTATTTAACTACAGGAGCACTCACAATTCCATATTAGAGGGGTTTACGCTAATCCAACATAAACATATCTGTTGTATGCCAAAGGGACCTTACGTTCAGTCTGATGTAATGCAGTTCGAGATCTCTATCTCATCAACTGATATATTTCTCCTTTTTTTGCCTACTAACTCTATACACATTATAACATCCCTCAGTCACCTAAAATCCTGCAACAAGGCTATGACATCACCTCTTCTTCAAACTGTCCTCTATCCATTGTACATAACAAGGTGAGGCTGAAATCTTCCCTTGCTATGGAGAATGTCATTAACCAGGACTGATGTTACACACTACTGTAACCAGTCCCTTCAAAGAACATATTTTTCACCTCTAAACTTTTGCTCTAAGTTAATCATTTCACCTCTTATTGCTCATTTACACAATTTCTTTTTCCTACCCGAGTGCTGTTTCCCACATTAGCATGGTATCACCAGGAACAGACAAAAAAGGCTACATCAGCTCACTTTGATTCTGTAGCTGTCATGCGTAATACATTGAAACCACAGCTCCCTATCCAAAACCACACCCCCACAGACCTTTCATAGTTTACCCAGTCCACTGGAAGCACGTTGACCCCAGTATACCACATCATTCCAATTCACTCTATCCCATACAGGCCTTTCACCCTCCTGCATGTTCAGGCCAAGACTGCTCAAAATCTTTTTCACTCCATCCTTCCATATCCAATTCAATCTCTCCATTCTCCTTTTCCCTCCACTTTACATACAATCTCTTTGTCAACCTTCCTCACTTATTTTCTCCATATGTCCAAACCATATCAGCACACACCACATCTGCTCTCTCAACCATACTCTTTTTATTACCACACACTTCTCTTACCCTTTCATCACTTACTTGATCAAACCACCTCATCATATTTTCAACATATCAAACCTCCTCTGCACAGCTTTATCTATAGCCCATGCCTTGCATCCATATAACATTGTCGATACTACTATTCTTTCAATCATAACCATATTTTGCCCTCCCAGTTAACATTCTCTCTTTCCACACATCCCTTAGCACTCCAAGAACCTTCCCTGCCTCATTAAGCCTATGACTCACTTCTGCTTACAAGGTTCTATTCACTGCTTTGTCCACTCCTAGGTATCTAAAACACTTCAATTCATCCAAATTTACTCCGTCCAAACTCATACCCTAATTAACATGTCCCTCAATCCTGCTAAACCTGATGATCTTGTTTTTCTTCACATTACCTCTCAGCTTTTTCCTTTCACACACACTTCCAAACTCAGTCACCAACATCAGTTTCTCACTCAAATCTGCCACCAGTGCTGTATCATCAGCAAGCAACAACTGGCTTACCCATTGACTACTTACTCGTACCTCTCTCCAAGACTCACATTTACCTCCCCTACCACCCCATCCATAAACAAATTAAATCATGATGACATCACATACCCCTGTTGCAAACTAACTTTAACTTGTAACATATACTCTCCTCTCTTCCTACTTGTAGCACAAGCCATACACCCTTGATGAAAACTTCTCTGCTTCAAGCAGCTTTTCTTCTGTATCATATATTCTTAAGACCTTCTACAAAGCATCTCCAACAACCCTATCATATGCTTTCTCCAGATCCATAAATGCAGTACCATCCACCCACATCAGTCTAGAATTCACTTCCTTACACTTTATCGTACATTCCCACCACTGCTAATCCTTCCTTCGCTGTTGTCCCCTCACTAAACTCTGACTTTACTCCTAAGACATTTCCAATCCATTCTTACCCTTTACCCTTGAGCTTTGTTTCACTCACAGCCAGAACATCTGAATTTCTTTCCTCAAAGCTACTACCTGTCTATCCTTTCTTTTCATCTTGGTCACATCCACACATACCTAGATATCCCAGCCAAAGCCTTAGAGGAGGATCACTCTCTGCATGGCTCCTACTTCTGTCCCTTCTTTTAGGAGGAACTGTAAATGTTTCTTAACTCACTGCACCTTCAATTGTAAATGACAGTGCAGTAGTGGTGACCTGACTTATCACACAGTTAAATCCTTACCCTAAAGATTCAGGGAATATTTCTAACCATCACAACTTATCCCACATTTAAAGGATAAGGGAACCTGTCACCATACCAAAATTTGTAGTCAAATATAGTCTATTTTCTGATATTGTATAAATGGCAGCATTAAGTACATGGCTTCACTGTCACACAAACATAAAACTAAAATTAAGGTTGCAAGAGTAAACACACATCATCTTGAATTATACTTAAGAGTGCATATCTTGCAATAAATTAGGTATTTTCATAAATATACAACTAAATACGTGTATGGGCGTTTATGTACATACATGTGTATGTGGGTGAGTTGGGCCATTCTTTAGTCTGTTCCCTTGTACTACCTCGCTATCCCAGGAGAGAGCGACAAAGTATAATAAATAAATAAATATACTACTAATACTTATTAAGAACCTTTTTCCATAACATTAAAAATGGAAGCAAGTTATTACGAATCTGAAGACGAGAATCAAAAACATCAAAGTGCACCTTTTGTAGAGATTTGAGGTAAGAAGACACTGCCACACTAGGGAGGAGACATACCCTTGCTTCCTTTGGGACATCGTTTAAAAAACTTCGAGCCTGAAACATAACATGGGAATGTTTTAGAACCATAGAAAACTCTGTACAAAATACAAGTATAATTTAGTGAAAACAATCTCATTACAAAGAAAGACATATCCTCTCTCCTATTTCTTTTACAAGAAATAGATTTAGGTTTCATTTCCAACACATTCACCCTCCTCCAAACAACCCTACCTATAGCCCATACCTTGCAACTATATACTATTGTTGGAACCCAATTTTGCTCTCTGAGATAACGCTCTCTCCTTCCACACATTCTTCACTGCTCCCACAACATCCACCACCTCCCCCACCCTGTGACTCACTTCTGCTTCCATGGTTCCTTTTGCTGCTAAGTCCACGCCCAGATATCGAAAACACTTGAACTTCCTCCAATTTTTCTTCATTCAAACTTACATCCCAACTAACTTGTCCCTCAACCCTGCTGAACTTAATAATCTTGCTCTTATTCACATTTACTCTCAATTTTCTCCTTTCACACACTTTTCCAAATTCAGTCACCAACTTCTGCAGTTTCTCACTCGAATCAGCCACATGTGCTGTATCACTGGCAAAGAACAACTGACTCACTTCCCAGGCCCTCTCATCCCCAACAGACTGCATACTCGCCCCTCTCTCCAAAACTCTTGCATTTACCTCCCTAATCACCCCATCCATACACAAATTCAACAACCATGGGGACATCACACACCCCTGCCGCAGACCAACCTTCACTGGGAACCAATCACTTTCCTCTCTTCCTACTCATACACATGCCTTACACCCTTGATAAAAACTTTCACTGCTTCTAGCAGCTTACCTTAAGATGTGTATGAGTTGGAAATGAAATGTTTGATGACTATATGTGGTGTGAGGTGTGACCCAGTAAGTAATAAAAGGGTAAGAGAGATGTGTGGAAATAAAAAGTGTGTGGTTTAGAGAGCAGAAGAGGTTGAGATGAAATGGTTTGGCCATATGAGAGAGGAAAGACTGACAAAGAGGATAAATGTGTCATGAGGTAAAGGAAACAAGTAGAAGCAGGAGACCAAATTGGAGGTGGAAGGATGGAATGAAAAAGATTTTGAACGACTGGGCCCTAAACATACAAGAGGGTGAGAGGCATGCAAGGAATGAAGTGACTTGGAACAATATGGTATACTGGGTTCGACTTGCTGTCAATGGACTGAACTAGGGCATGTGAAGCATCTGGGGTAAACCATGGAAAGCCTGTGGGGCCTGGATATGGATAGGGAGCTGTGGTTTCAGTGCATTACACATGACATCTAGAGACTGAGTGTGAACGAATGTGGTCTTTTTTGTCTGTTTCCTGGCACTACCTCACTGATGCAGGGGGTAGCGATGCTGTTTCCTGTGGGGCGGGGTAGCACCAGGAATGGAAGAAGGCAAGCATGAATATGTACATGTGTATATATGTATATGTATGTGTATGTGTATGCATGTATATATGTATATGATATGTATATATATATATATATATATATATATATATATATATATATATGTGCGTGTATGGGCGTCTATGTATATGTATGTGTATATGACTGGATGGGCCATTATTTATTCGTCTGTTTCTTTATGCTACCTCATTGACCTGGGAAATGGCGATCAAAAGTATAAGAAATAATAATATAATTTTCAATGATACTGATGAGTTACTTTTGCTACATCCTAAAAGTATATGATTATCAAATAATAAACAAGGGACCCAGTGGCCACCTTAGCCCCTTTTTTTTTATTCTAGATGCTCTATAGTACAATCTGAGCTTATTTACAGGTCCGACTGAGAGCTTACCTGGACACTTTCCCTAGCCTAGGCTTAAGTTTCCTTTAATCTTCCACCCCATCCCCATAAAATGTTTTTTTTCCAGATTCATTTGCAACTCAGGAACCATTACAATCAAGGAAAAAAATAAAACTTTTCATAGAACTGTATAAGAAAGTTGGTCTGATTTCAATCAGATCTTGATGATGTAGTTTCTATTCTCACTTAATTCAACACTTACAATCCTATTCCCTTCTTTCTGATCATTAATGAGTTTTTCACAGCATGAGGCAAGTGATCTCGTGTGTGACTCATGTTTGGTCCTCCTCTCTTAGAGATTTTGGGGAAAATTCTGTCATAGCCCTCAATATCCCCAATGCATCTGAAAGAGTGTGGGACAAGTCTATTTTCTAAACTTCCATCCTTTGGATTTTCTCCTCACAGTTACCTTATGCACAGCTTCTTCCTTGGCCAATTCATTGCAGTAATTACTGATGAAGCAACTTCTCCCAACTTCTCCAACCAACAGCAGTATCCTTTAAGTTTCTGATTCATCACTAGCTCTCTTCTTTTATAAGTAACCCTCTATCTATCTATATCTCTGATGTCTGTTCCTTTCTGAAACCCCCCAATGGGGTGGCCATGGCAAGTCTACATAACTAGTGAACTCCAGTGCTGCTTCTTAGCCTTTAGGGCCTCATCCTTAACAGGCCACTGGAAGAGGGCAAGTCAAGTGCAATGTTTGCTGAGGCTCTTACCTAATGTTCCTACAGACTACTTCTACCTAATGCTCCTGCCTAATGTTCCTACTTACAACTTCTAAAGTTTTTACCTAATGCTATTCCCTACTACTTCTATCTATTGTTCCTACCATTTTGCCAAACGGCAGGGCCAGCATAAAGCACTAACGTCAAGGAAATCAACAGTTATGAAGAATGAGTCATGTAAGTTAAGTGTTGTCCAGTGTTATGCATGACAATGAGAGACTGTATGCTTGTGGACACGATGCCCATTAGTCCATGAGTGGGTGAGAGAAAGAGAACTAACAACCCCTCTCTATTCACTCATGATGCTGATGATTCCTCTTTCCACTTATCAACTCACACTCCCTTCCCTCTTCTTCTAATACCTGTTCTCATACTGAACACATCCTCTCACTCATTTCAGCCCCATGCAATATCCTAAAATAGGGAAGAAGTAACCTGATTAAATTTCAATTGTGCTAAGAAGCATTTTCTCCCTTTACTTCTTGCTAAGTGTCACTTCTCTCTGTTATTTTAACCCTGTGATAACATAAACATGTTAGGAATAACTACATCCTTCACTCTATCCTGAAAATCCCACATAATCAACATCCCAAAGTCTGCTTACCGAAAGCTGGGGTTGCTACAAAGGTGCCATAAGTAGCTTTCTTGAGAGCAGCTACTTCATATCTGTCCTAGTAAGGAGTACTGCTCACATACCTAAGGAGGTTTTTGATCAACTTCCCTATCCGTGAGAGTAAAATCAAAAGCCTCCTGTCTCATTCATCTTCCAATTATCACCTTTCATCAATTATCGCTTTCTGTCTGTTGTAATGTTGGTCCCCTCTTCCAATTCTATAGGTTTCATTTTCCATGCACCACTCTCAAGGCTTGGACCAGATGCATGACTCTGGCAATTGCTTCCCAAAGTTTCTGTATGAAGACTGACCACACAGACTGACAGTTATGAAACATTCTTTCTTCCTCGAATAGTAAAGCTTTGGAATTCCCTTCCTTATTTCATCTTTCCCCTTTTCTTATAACCCTTCTACTTTCAGAGCTGATTAATCAAGTTCTTTCTCTTAACCTTTCTCTACTTTTGATGTTTTTGATTGGGGCATTTTTGCTTGTGCCAAGTTAGTCACTAAAAAAAAAAAAGTCATCTTATGAATCTGTTGTACAGGCACTGGTTTCACACTCATTATCCCAATCTCCCATTAGCAAAGAGCATACAAATAATTTCATCAGAAAGTAAATATCTGTTAAAGAATTCTCCACAAAACTTACATGCTCTAAATGCTGATAAGACTGGCTGGCTACATCATATATAACATCCTTTACTTTTTGTTCACGACCTCCACGAATAACATCCTCTTGAGAAACACCATGCTTCATCTGAAAAATTAATTGCAACACGATTACGTACTGTACGTGACAGCTGATGCTTAAAATTTCCACTGAAAATGATAAAGCAATTTCTTTTCTTTCTTTAGTTATTTGTACTGAAAAATACAGTTTTAAAGCATTCCACTGATTATAAAACACTAAATTTTTGAACTTCATCTGCTATATGTATTACACATCTTATCTTCTGAATTACTCACCATTAGATCACGAGGTAGTAATACTTTTCTCTTTGTTCCATGGTATGGAATCCCTCTTAAGAGTCTCATGATGCCCTCAGCTTTACCCAAGTGGCTAGCAGCATGGTCAGCATGAACACTTTCAACACCTGAAATTACTTAGTTTTCAAGATCCACAAAAGTGCTACATATAATTTCACTCTTCCAAGTTACAGTACCGTGAATATAGCACAAAAATATGTTAACTGACATTGATTAACATAATAAAGATGCACCCATAGAAAGATTTAGATGAATGGGTTGAGATGAAGAAAACATTGGCTTCATAATAACCTAAATGTCTTAAAAGATTCCCCTTAACCTTCCATCTTCCATGTTAGGCAATTTTATACTCTCTAATCCCTACCTGTAACTCAGCTCTCTTATTTCATATTACCATTCTGTTGCCCTCCTCAGGACCCTCTCTATTCAATACTTTTTTCTAAGTGTGCTTATCAAACATGAAATGCAGACTTTAATGAAAGTTGTAAGTAGTTTATCAAACATTTTCTTATCCCACTACTTACAGTAGTTCTAATACAGTATAAGTAGATAATCTGTAACAATACTCCCAACTTTGCACTTCAGTATTTTCATCATAGGTAAGTACTCATCCTTCAGTTTCTAATAATCCTTTTCATCATCTTGCAGACCACACTCATCAAATGCAAGTCTGTAGTTCAATGTACTACCTAAATCTCCTTTCTGTTTAATGCAATAACCCATTCTCCTTTCTGAATGACATGCACTACATATTCTCTGTTCAACTTTACTCTCACTCTCTTGAACATTTCAAGCAGCCAACAAGTATTTCTGCACATCCTGGGGTACTTATGGAGAGATTCCATTAACTCCATATACCTTACAAGGTGTATTATCCATCAAAAGCCTTGTTTTCTTTTCTAACAATTTCAATACTTTCTAAGTCCTTTTTTCCCTTCCCATCCCATCCTATTACGTTTGGGTTATAGTATCCTCAACTGTGAATACAATTTGGAACTTATCATATATGTTACATACTTTCTGACCAGCTGCTTTCTAGCTGACAATTTACTCCTGATCAGTCTAAGGAAATCCTGGATTTTTGCTGGCTTAACTAACATTCTATCAGCAAAAGCTGTTGGGACTAGCTTGCCATTCCTATGATGCATTAAGACTGCAACTAGGCTTTACCCTAAGGAATCTGTTGCCAAGGCAAAAGGTTCTGACAAACTTGTGAAGTGAAGCACTAGGGCTGTGGTGAGGGCTTCCCTTAAGAGATTAAAAGCTTCCTGCTGAGCCTCAATCCTCTCAAACTTATGATCCTTTTTGACTGTATATGTGAAAGGCCTTCAGTTTTTGGAAAATCATGGACAAAAGCCTGATAAAAGTTTGCAAGACTCAGAAAGGACTGCACGTCATCCATGGTTTCACGTGTTGGGAAGTCTCTTACGGTAATAATCTCATTTTTGTAAAATCATTATATAACTTTCTAAAATTCTATGTTCTCATTTGATGAATATACTTCAAGACAAAAAAAGTTTTATTAAATCTTTTATCGATAATTCACTCTTCCTTAACAACTTAGCATCACAAAATGTCCCCATGATTGTACCTAGGTTCTGGACATAATATACAGTATTAGGCTACTATTCCTGAAAATCTAAGGTTGATTTTTTCATGAAGTTTACTAATGAAAAAAAAATATTTCTATGGTGTAAAGCCAACATTAAGGGTAGCATTGCAAATCTTAAGAAAGAATGCCTACTACACACCCATTCCCTGGAGCAAGAGGTAGTACAAGGCAGAATTAGACTTCTCACTGTAATTTTCTACAGCTGCCAAGGAAGTAAACTGCCTACAGTCCAACTGCTCCTCACGACTATCAATCAGACTTCTTAACCAGCGTTTTGACAGCTGATGCCTTCTTACAGCCTACAAGAGAAATGAAAATGAAATGAAAATCGAAACCGGGATTCAATATTTTCTGTATTTCTCTGTTAAAAGACCCCCACTGATATGAAAGAATTCAGGACATGTAATAACTGTACTGAGATATCTGAATGATATAAAACTGAGAAATATTAACACACTGAAATCTGCTCTGTACTCAAAACAACAAATTCAGTATATATGTAAGTTTCATTGGACTACGCCTGCACGTGGTTGGGCTACAAGTGAAAAGTCACCTTCAACAAACTCATACTTAATAGGAAAAAAAGCATCATATATTCTCTCTCCAAAGGATTCCATTATTTCCCTGCTGCCAATTGTATTACAGCCTTGAAACTGTAGGAGCCTATAAGAAGGATCCTGGTGTTGGGCTCACACGAGTTCAAATCATGTGCAGAGCAGTTGGCCTGCAGTTCACCCTGCTGTTCATCCTTCCCGTGAGGTTGGTCAATATATTGGGTACTTTATTTAGGCTATGATATATATGTGTGTAATCCTTTTAACACTGGAGACAAATGTGCACACTAAAGGATAAGTAAAATACAAAAAATCATATGAATAAAACAGGTCACTGTTAATCTATCAGAACAGTGATTGCTTGCTTAAATTATGGTGCAGTAGTAAAATAATACAAGAAGTTGCTCTGGATCTAGCACAGCTGGTGGTGGTGTTGGCCATATCAACTTGTAGATCAGCATTAAAATGCCACAAAATGTCTAATCTTATCCCTATTTCTGATGCTCTTCCATGATTCCCTTACTCTCGGAAACACAACACTCACTGGGTGCTTTCCAACAAGGCATCATAATGTAATACATGATATACAGACTCCAGGTTGGCAAAGTATAGTTTAGGGTGAAGTTGATGAAATGTTTACAAAGAACGCCAAACGATTACTTTCCTTATCCAAAACAGGTTCCAGTAAGCGTTCTGAGGGCATGTACATTGTTTATTGCCTCTGTGCTGATGTTTGTGGTATGGAGAATAAACATCATGTGAATGTCATATGTAATACTTTGTATGGTTGGAGTTCTGCCAAGCAAAAGTGGTTCACTGTTCAGGGTTATGAGAGGGTGTAGGGTGGATTCTTGTTTGTCTAGGGTTAGTCAATTTTCTATTCTTTTTTTACAAAAAATGTCTTTAAAGAAAGAATATCACAATATCACACAAGGGAAGTTCTATATTGCATATACTATATGAGAAAATCCTGTATATATTTGTACTCCTTAGTATAACCATATTGTATCACAATATTCTTACTCTAAAAAGTACGTGAAACAGCTGTGGTCAAGAAATTATGATTTCATAACAAGCATTGTAATATATGGGAAAAAAGCGTAAGAAAAAAAATTGTGGACAATTTAAGAAAACTTAATTTAATATGAATATTTTGGAACCTACCCTATGCAGTCCTAAAGCCACAGGTTGCCCAGGAGTATTACCCATATATAATTGGTCTATAGTCTCTCTCCAAAACTGAAGTCGCATTTTGGCCATCAGTATCTCAGATGTTACGTCTTGTATCTACAATAACACAAAATAGTAATACATGATTTATCTATTATTCAACCATGCTCAGCACTATTCATATTACTGTTTAGATAAAAGTAACACTGTAACAATGCAGATTCATTCATGAAAACATAAGAATACCAAAAATTTACTGCTTCTTATAATAAAACGATGTATGAGAAACTACATATGGCAGGGAATGCAAAGAGAATGAACTGTTTTTTATGCTGAAGGCTCCAATCATGGGCAAAAGTCCACATCAAGGCCAGGCCTCAGCTGAAAAATAGATAGAATTATGAAAGGAAAAAAGAAGAGACAAGGGGAAGTATTTATGAATTTTGGAGGAAGTGAAAATCCTGTCTTTCATAATGTGCCACATCATAGTTCTTGGGAAGGACATGAGAAGGTAGAGAATTCCAAACCTTCGAGGTGTGGGGAAAGAAACAGTTATCAAAACAGCCCTTGAGTTGCACAACTTGGAGTTTACAAGATTAAAGGGGTTGCTGTGGGAGAAGGACCACCTGTAACATGGGAAAATAGAGTGGAAGAAGGGGAGACATTGGGACAGAATGCATGGAATGGTGTATGCGAGGAGGGGATGCAAGGACAGGCATAAGTGGAAACTCTTTTCCTGTGGCCACCCACTTGATGGGAGATCAAAGAGGAAATGGGGGTTAGAGATATAGATAGATACATAGATATATGATAAAATTTTCCTTTTACCTCATTCTGCAGGTAAAGCACCTGTGTTTAAAAAATGATAATGGAACAAATTTTATCCAAGGATTAACTTTGAAAGTAGTGGTAAAATAATGAAAATGAGGATAATGAACTAAACACATGATAGGGAAGGAGCTTGGAGGTGAAAGCTGGGTCATGTAAAAGGTATGAAACCTTGGAGTAAATTTTTTCAAGAAGGGGTATGGTGGTCTGGATAGTTACTTATTACTTCATATTTCTCAAGTCATTTTTCTTCACTTTCCTCACCAAGTGATACTATGCATATGAAGAGTGTTCCTTCTCATTACCTAGGCTACTCAACAATCAACATATTTTCTGAGAGGTTGCTGTGTACACACAACCTCCCATGCACCTATAATGATTGTTATTATGGTAATGGGAAAATAATAGGTATGATAAGTCAGTTGCATACTCAAACACAGGAAAAATGTGAACCATTACGTGACGATGTGAAACTTTGATGAGATCATCAAATGGTGATGGGGCAGTTTAACCACTTACCACCTCTAGACATATTTATGCGAGCTGAATGATGCCTCTAGACAGATGTTCATGAATCAAATTTTGCAACTCTACCTCAAGGCTTTACAGCAAGTCTAAATGGTGGTTAAGGTCACAGTGGGTAGACCAAGCGATACTCAGCAAGGTGCCACATCACATGACTGCTGTGCGACCATTGGCAGGTCAAGGGTGGGTCATTTTGATAACCATTTCTTTCCTTGCACCTCGAAGCTTTGAGACTCTCTACCTTCTCTTTACATTTCAATTGGGGCCTGACCTTGATGTGGACTTTTGTCCATGACTGAAAATTCCAAAGTATGAAAAAAAGTAGCTTTCAGCTAGATTTAAAGGATCAGACAAGATCCTGAATTACTTGACAATGACGAACTGCCATCAGATTATCTGAAAAGGGGGTTTATGGACACTGGCTCTTCAGCATTGAAAAATGTCTACAATGAGGAAAGAGAATTCCCATGAAAACAGGAAACAATGTTGCCAGTGCCCACTTGACCTTGAAAACACTGTATCTGCCTGGTGCACCTGATATTTTTACTAATGTTTATAGTTTTGCTGTCATAAAAAGATTATGAATGAATCACATTGTTTATAATGAAAAATGTATATAATGTAAGATAAAACAATAAGAATTAGCAATTAATTTTTATGTCAAGAAGATGAACAATAAAATCTGTTCAGTGGCAACTCCTTGACACTCAGGCATTCCACACACTTTTCATTTACGATAAGGATTACAAAATGATCATATGCCTCTTAACCAAAAACCAATTCACACACTCAATGAGTTCTCAAAGCTCTAGTTGATAAAACAAATCCTCATGGTTATATGCTACAATGTAGGTAAAGCAGTGTTTTAATCTCCTACCATGGAAGCTGTCTCTTGCATACTTAAAGGGTTCTGTTCAAATGTGGGCAATAAAGAAAATATAACAGCACCAGTCTAACCCAAGTGAAATGGATATATGAATGGACTTGCTGGTAAAAAAAAGATCTGAGCAAGGTCAAAGGTGCTGGAATCCAACAATCAAAAATAGATAAAATGTAATGGTAATAATATTCAAATTACTTTCAGTCTTAGTAAAAGATGTACCTGAGCAAGTTCCACATTGAATGCTCGTAAAGCCACAGCTGTAGCTCGAGCATTCTGCGGGAGTAGTAGTACTGACAGGAAGTTCTCATAGTCATTCTGTCTGAAAAAGGCGATAAATTGAGGCATGTAATAAACTACCATGTATGTTATGAGAATACAACTGGCATATAGATGCGAAGGACTCTGAAGTTTCTGCTCCAAGTTAACTCTGTGATACCCATTTCCATATATTAATCAATAATACAATCATACCTTACAAACTTAACTCATCACCATATCTCTGAACTAATGAGACTTATTTATACTTAATGTTCATTGCTCTTCTGTTTGTATATTCATCAATTTGTTACGAAATCTTCAGCATAGCGATACACCACTATACATGTCAATACTAGACTTATAGTCTAGTCTTATAGTAATATTCTCCCACCAAAAGTTTGTTACTATTTGTTGGGTAAATTGAGGAATACATCACTCTTTTCTTGGTTTTGTTTTTTCATATAAAATGTTCTTTCAAGAGAAAATCTCTTTCACTTTCCTTGAAAAACTTTCATAGAAAGACCAGGAAGAATGGACTGAGGTGTTACATCATCAGGAAGGAGTTTGTGAAATCATTATAAAAGTAATTACAGAAAATAATAAACTGCTAAAGTTAATATTTTCCTTTATTCAACTGGATCTCCTACTATATCAAGGCAAATTTTGATGATCCCATCAGGATTCTCATAGATTTCATAGTTGAGACAGACCAAATATTATTGGTAGTATTTTACAAATGCATTACCTACTTTCATATTATTTAACCCCATATTTTCGTTGATACACATAGTCTTACCACTTTTGCCTCATTTCATATCATTCAATTACACATTGCCCCTCATCTGTTGCTGCATTATCTAAACACCAGACTAGCTGTAGTGAACAAAATCTTGCAATATTCTAGGCCAATAGCAATCCAGATGTATACTAATAAATCGCCAAGAAGAGGTGTGGAAACTGACTTGAAGGATCATATTCCATAACAAATACAGCAATAAATATCGCATACATTGGGCAAAAAGCTCATCTAGATGTCAAATTGATAAAAGTACACCAACATTGTGGCATGAGAAGCGTGGGAGGTGGGTTGATTAGAAAGGGTAGTGAGTGGTGGGATGAAGTAAGATTATTAGTGAAAGAGAAGAGAGAGGCATTTGGACGATTTTTGCAGGGAAAAAATGCAAATGAGTGGGAGATGTATAAAAGAAAGAGACAGGAGGTCAAGAGAAAGGTGCAAGAGGTGAAAAAGAGGACAAATGAGAGTTGGGTGAGTGAGTATCATTAAATTTTAGGGAGAATAAAAAGATGTTCTGGAAGGAGGTAAATAAAGTGCGTCAGACAAGGGAGCAAACGGGAACTTCAGTAAAGGGGGCTAATGGGGAGGTGATAACAAGTAGTGGTGATGTGAGAAGGAGATGGATTGAGTATTTTGAAGGTTTGTTGAATGCGTTTGATGATAGAGTGGCAGATATAGGGTGTTTTGGTCTAGGTGGTGTGCAAAGTGAGAGGGTTAGGGAAAATGATTTGGTAAACAGAGAAGAGGTAGTAAAAGCTTTGCAGAAGATGAAAGCCAGCAAGGCAGCAGGTTTGGATGGTATTGCAGTGGAATTCATTAAAAAAGGGGGTGACTGTATTGTTGACTGGTAGGTAAGGTTATTTAATGTATGTATGATTCACGGTGAGGTGCCTGAGGATTGGCAGAATGCTTGCATAGTGCCATTGTACAAAGGCAAAGGGGATAAGAGTGAGTGCTCAAATTACAGACGTATAACTTTGTTGAGTATTCCTGGTAAATTATATGGGAGGGTATTCATTGAGAGGGTGAAGGCATGTACAGAGCATCAGATTGGGGAAGAGCAGTGTGGTTTCAGAAGTGGTAGAGGATGTGTGGATCAGGTGTTTTCTTTGAAGAGTGTATGTGAGAAATACTTAGAAAAGCAAATGGATTTGTATGTAGCATTTATGGATCTGGAGAAGGCATATGATAGAGTTGATAGAGATGCTCTGTGGAAGGTACTAAGAATATATGGTGTGGGAGGCAAGTTGTTAGAAGCAGTGAAAAGTTTTTATCGAGGATGTAAGGCATGTGTACGTGTAGGAAGAGAGGAAAGTGATTGGTTCTCAGTGAATGTAGGTTTGTGGCAGGGGTGTTTGATGTCTCCATGGTTGTTTAATTTGTTTATGGATGGGGTTGTTAGGGAGGTGAATGCAAGAGTTTTGGAAAAAGGGGCAAGTATGCAGTCTGTTGGGGATGAGAGAGCTTGGGAAGTGAGTCAGTTGTTGTTCGCTGATGATACAGCGCTGGTGGCTGATTCACGTGAGAAACTGCAGAAGCTGGTGACTGAGTTTGGTGAAGTGTGTGAAAGAAGAAAGTTAAGAGTAAATGTGAATTAGAGCAAGGTTATTAGGTACAGTAGGGTTGAGGGTCAAGTCAATTGGGAGGTAAGTTTGAATGGAGAAAAACTGGAGGAAGTAAAGTGTTTTAAATATCTGGGAGTGGATCTGGAGGCGGATGGAACCATGGAAGTGGAAGTAAATCATAGGGTGGGGGAGGGGGCAAAAATCCTGGGAGCCTTGAAGAATGTGTGGGAAGTCAAGAACATTATCTCGGAAAGCAAAAATGGGTATGTTTGAAGGAATAGTGGTTCCAACAATGTTTTATGGTTGCGAGGCGTGGGCTATGGATAGAGTTGTGCGCAGGAGGGTGGATGTGCTGGAAATGAGATGTTTGAGGACAATATGTGGTGTGAGGTGGTTCGATCGATTAAGTAATGTAAGGGTAAGAGAGATGTGTGGAAATAAAAGGAGCGTGGTTGAGAGAGCAGAAGAGGGTGTTTTGAAATGGTTTGGGCACATGGTGAGAATGAGTGAGGAAAGACTGACCAAGAGGATATATGTGTCGGAGGTGGAGGGAACGAGGAGAAGTGGGAGACCAAATTGGAGGTGGAAAGATGGAGTGAAAAAGATTTTGAGTGATCGGGGCCTGAACATGCAGGAGGGTGAAAGGCGGGCAAGGAATAGAGTGAATTGGATCGATGTGGTATACTGGGGTCGACGTGCTGTCAATGGATTGAATCAGGGCATGTGAAGCGTCTGGGGTAAACCATGGAAAGTTCTGTGGGGCATGGATGTGGAAAGGGAGCTGTGGTTTTGGGCATTATTGCATGACAGCTGGAGACTGAGTGTGAGCGAATGGGGCCTTTGTTGTCTTTTCCTGGCGCTGCCTCGCGCACATGAGGGGGGGAGGGGGATGTTATTCCGTGTGTGGCGGGGTGGCGATGGGGGTGAGTAGGGGGCAGACAGTGTGAATTGTGTGCATGTGTTTATATGTGTGTGTCTGTGTGTGTATATATGTGTGTACGTTGGGATGTGTGGGTATGTATGTTTGCATGTGTGGACATGTGTGTGTGTGCATGTGTGTGGGGGTGGGTTGGGCCATTTCTTTCGTCTGTTTCCTTGCGCTACCTCGCAGGCACGGCAGACAGCGACAAAGCAAAATAAATAAATAAATAAATATATATAACATTAATCACATGGCCACTTGCTATGTTTATCTGTTGACAGCTTGTGCTATGTTGGGGATATTCAATCAGATATTACCATGTTTGAAGGAATAGTGGTTCCAACAATGTTGTATGGTTGCGAGGCGTGGGCTATGGATAGAGTTGTGCGCAGGAGGATGGATGTGCTGGAGATGAGATGTTTGAGGACAATGTGTGGTGTGAGGTGGTTTGATCGAGTGAGTAACGTAAGGGCAAGAGAGATGTGTGGAAATAAAAAGAGCGTGGTTGAGAGAGCAGAAGAGGGTGTTTTGAAGTGGTTTGGGCACATGGAGAGGATGAGTGAGGAAAGATTGACCAAGAGGATATATGTGTCGGAGGTGGAGGGAACAAGGAGAAGAGGGAGACCAAATTGGAGGTGGAAAGATGGAGTGAAAAAGATTTTGTGTGATCGGGGCCTGAACATGCAGGAGGGTGAAAGGAGGGCAAGGAATAGAGTGAATTGGAGCGATGTGGTATACCGGGGTTGACGTGCTGTCAGTGGATTGAATCAGGGCATGTGAAGCGTCTGGGGTAAACCATGGAAAGCTGTGTAGGTACGTATATTTGCGTGTGTGGACGTATGTATATACATGTGTATGGGGGGGGTTGGGCCATTTCTTTCGTCTGTTTCCTTTTGCTACCTCGCAAACGCGGGAGACAGCGACAAAGTATAATAAAAATAATAATAATAATTACCATTTTGGACATCCAGCATTTTTGGGGTTTCAAGTCTTCAAATCAATAGTTTAGGCAATTTTAAGACCCAGGACCATGATGACCCAAATTCTGAGTTCAACTAAAATAAGCACACCTGTGGATAGGTTACGATAGGTGACATTAGGACCTGGTTAGATTAAGTTTGTCAGCTTACATTTGCTTTGGCTTGGATGAAATGTTTTTCGATGGTTTTTGATGTCTTCTGAATGATTCTGACATTCATTTCATTGCAAATCTCTACTTTTTAAGATTTGCCCATACAAAGTCCCAGTTTGCACAGGGGTGGGGGGAGTCCCAAATTATCATTGGATGTGGGGATATCTCAGAAGGTAGTGATAAATGATAGAAATAAGATTCAGAATCATGCAAAACACATAAAAAACAATCAAAAAACTTAAAAAACTTAATTTCAACTTCCAAACAGACGGATGTCCAAATTGGTAATTTTTCCTTCATATTGTAATTGTCTTATCTCTACTAGAATACTGAAGATCATGATAGATTATGTCTGCCTGGGATGATATGTGAGGTATTCATAAGGTCTATTAACTTCCTACAAGTATGTGACCAACTCCATCTCTTCTAAATATACTACTGTAGCTAGATTCATTATTCTTTGCTAAAATATGATATCTAAATCGCGTTTTGCACTTGTTACTGTGTTTTCTCAACGTCTCTATCACGGCAAAAACAAAATTACAAAAAGGATTACAAGAAAAGTGATGGGGAACTTAAACACTAAGTTACCCATTCCTAACATGATGCCCAGTCCAACCTTAGTGAAGACAGATAAAATTGAATTTTAAATAAAATGTAAGGTTCAAGTATTTCAACATTGCTCTCCTTACTTAAATTAAATCTAAATGCAATTTTCACGGTCCTAAACTCAAACATGATATGCTAGCAACAGTTACGAACTACTCCATAGATTCTAATTAACATGGAATCTTTGAAACATCTAAATGAGCGGCCTGTATTTCACAATCTCCCTACAGATTCTGAATGAATATTGACTTCTGAATCAGCCTACTGCAACTTGAAATATACCATTCTCCTAGATCACTCCAACCTACTGCAACTTGAATTATAACATTCTGCTAGATCACTCACTTGATAATATCTAAGCAATACTGAGTGTTATTTGAAGGACCTCTGGTCTTAGTAGTAGCATACATCCTCCCTGGCCATAACCTATGCTTTCTCCAAAGAAATCCTGGTATCCGTAGATGAGTGCGATCAATTTTTTTTAAAGTCCCCACACTCTGGACCATTGAAGTAGCCATGTTTACATTATGTAGGCTCAGGGTGGCAAACTTAAGACATGAGCCGTCAAAGTTTTCTGAAATTTTCGTTACTAGGGCAGCGGGTTAGGAATGCGATACCAACAGTAAAATATCATATATAGCCACAGTGGCAATGTCCTGATGTTGAAAGCCAAATGTTAGGGTGGATAAGGGGCGTGTTTCTACGAGGAATTGGAAAATGTCGGGTGGGGTGAGTGTAGTAGGCGTGCCTCACGAACGATGTGTAGTGGCTGGACGACATTTCTGAGCCGTTGGTACGCCTGGAACTGTATTGTCGAATGTTTTATTTACTTTGACTTGTTCATTGTAGATATCAGAAAATCCCAAGATCATTTGATATCATTAACTCCTTTTTTATGCAAATTAAGCACGGTAGGAGTGCACGGAACGAAATGACACATAGGAAACTCGCTCTTTTAGAAGAATGTATTATAGCATTGCAACCATTGTTGGAACATTTTCATTTGGGTGCAAATGGCGACTTATATATTAAGATGAAGTTTGTCACTGTGGAAATTTCCGTAACATTGGTGGATCGTGAGGCATGCCAGGCAGCGAAGTGAGACACGCAGAGTGAGCCTCTTGCCATAATGGTGTGTAAGGATGAGGTGTGTCTGTGGTTTAAGAACAATGAGCCACACCGCCGCCTCGAGTTGCTATGTGGCCTGCTGAACATGTGTTTACCAATGGAGCTAAGGTTTATTAGCACATGTGTGGAAGACCTCGGCAAGAGGGACTCCCATGACCTCAGGGAAGCTGAATACAAGGCAAACAATGCGCAGGAAATAAGCCGGTTGTCCAATTTGTTAGATGTAAGGACGCGTAGCAAACTGATAGTGTTCGTTGCCTTGCTTAACTCCAGGAATCATACTTGTTCTACTCTGTTGTACCAGATCCTCGCCGAAGCCCAGCAGGATTCTTCCAACTGCGATGTGAACTACGTCAAGGAGATGCTGCTTATTTACACCATGGTCCTGCACCATCCTGCCTTCACCTATGAGCAAAAAAGGGTTATAGCTGAACTCCATACCCGAGCATGTAGACTGGAGATGCAGCTCTCTCAGCAGCGGGACACAGACAGTGAACTTCTCGAGGCTCTCTCGCAGACCTGTAGTCCTGCAGCTGAGGTAGGCTGTATGAGAGTAGGGAGGGGCTGCTACGAAGGTCTGGTGGAAATAGGGGTTCATGAAAAATTCCAGCTTTGTGGCACATTAACCTCAGGCTTAGAAGAAATGCATGACCTTTCATATACCTAATGGATGTGATTTGTAACATTATTACTTTTCAGGTTAATGTTGAAAGATTGTTTTCTGAAACATCGTAACTAGCTGTAGAAATAGTGTTGGATACCGTACACTTCCAATGCATATGATGTGCACATGATTTTTGTATGATAAATATTGTAGTATTGCAAATATAATTATCCTTGCCATTGTCAGTCTCCACCCTTGTGCATCTTGGCACTCCTTTACAGATGATATAAATGAATTCATGCAGCAATAGATTATTGGGTCCTAACAAGGAGGTTGGTTTTGATATTGGAAAAGAACAGAAAACCATAGTGTAGTAGGAGTGATAAAGCACACAGATGTTTCAAGGAGAAAAGCCTGTAAATTTTTCTTGTTGCTGAGGAGTTGGATTTGAAGTGAATCATTTATGAAGTGTATGCTTCGACATTCCTTTGGTACGGTTTTTAACAATTCTGATTGGTACATTATTCCATATGTTAAAAGGCCTGAAGAAGAAATAATAATTCACCTCATACTTTTACTTATCTTATACCCCTTCCAGTAATTTCTTTTGGACTGTTTGAAAAGTGCCTCTGTCTCTGGACACAAGCAAGGCTTGTGGTCTTGATGGCATCCATCCCTGTGTACTAAAAGTGTGCTTCTGAACTTGCACCTGTGCATGTGCTGCATTCTCGTGAATCCTTCAATTCTGCTCCTTTCCTCTTTTACTCGTTCTATACAACTTCAGTAAACTCAGACTTGGACAGGATATTTCAGTTAGGTAGACAAATTCTGGTTAAGTTTAATGCCTCCAAGACCCAATATCTACCCCTCTCTTTATCGAAAATTCCTCAATTTTCCAGTCTCCTTTGACAGTTCTGTAATTCTACCTCTTGACTCAGTGTAGTGAACACACTTCATTGTTATTGTAACATCAAATCTATTTTGGAAACCCAACTTTATGGAAATAGATAAGTCTACCTCTTAGAAAACTGGGACTCCTGTTAGATGTTGAAATATCTTTTCCTCCATGCAGTTGCTCCCTTTATACATAGGATTGATCTATTCAAGTTTATTGTATAGGCTCTCACACCAAGGATGGCTATAGGTTTGCATCCTCCTTACTTGACACTGTTGGTTCAAAAGCCGTGTGACTTATAAACTCTCCCAGGGTAACTTCAAAACTTGAGCCACTTGCCCTACGCCACAATGTTAAGGGTTAGCTTTCCCTCTTCGAGAGGTATTACTTTGGTTTTTGCTCCAAAGAGTTGGCTTCTTGTGTGTTCCCACCACCAGCTAGACCACGCAGTCCTCAGCAAGCTGCTATGTCACATAAGTGTGTGGCCAATGACAACTCATGGTGGGTCATATTGATAATTGTTTCCTCCCAACAACTCGAAGCTTTCGAACTCTCTACCTTCTCATCGTCTTTCCCAAGAACTATGACCTGGCATATTTTAAAAGTCAGGTTTTTCACTCTAAAATTTGTGAATGTTTTCCCTTGTCTCTTCAGTTTCTCTTTCATTAACTTTTATATATTTCAATTTAGGCTTGGTTCTGTATACTTTGTCCAGTGTAAAAAGAGTGAGAGAAGAAATCAAGGTATTATTATTACCCCCACAAGTTTGCATATATATTTTTTTAGTGAAATCAGATAAAATTATCCTTAAGTAGCTTGTTAGACCAAGATTATCAATTTTGAATATTTTGTTTATCTATATCTCTGATGCTTGTTCTAATTGGAACTCCCACAAGGGGGTTGCCATAGCAACAGAGTCTCCATAACTAGTGAACTCCAGTGTTGCTTTTTATCCTTTAGTGACTCACACTTAACAGGTCACTGGCAGAGGCAAGTCTAGAACAGTGTTTGCAGAGGCTCTCACCTACTACTTCTGCCTAATATTTCTCTGTAATGCTGATGCTTAACTGATCCTGCCTACTACTTCTATCTACTGCTGTTACCATCTTGCCAAAAGGCAGGGCTAGTGCATAGTTTGAACACTCTTCTTTATCCACTCTGCCTTTGTACAGTGGCACTATACATGCATTCTGCCAATCCTTAGGCACTTCACCATAATCCATGCATACATTGAATATCCTTACCAACCAATCAACAACAGTCACCCCCTTTCTTAATAGATTCAACTGCAATACCATCCAAACCCGCTGTCTTGCCGGCTCTCATCTTCCGCAAGGCTTTCATTACCTCTTCTCTCTTAACCAAACCATTCTCCTTGACTCTCTCACTTAGCACACCACCCCAACCAAAACACCCTATAGGTGCCACTCTATCATCAAAGACATTCAACAAACCTTCAAAATACTTACTCCATCTCCTTCTAACTTCATCCCTACCTGTTATCACTTCCCCTCTTGCCCCTTCACCGATGTTCCCATTTGTTCTCTCGTCTTTCACACATTATTTACCTCCTTCCAAAATATCTTTGTATTCTCCCTAAAGTTTAATGATTCATTCTCACCCCAACTCTCACTTGTACTCTTCTTCAACCCATGCACCTTCTTCTTAACAGACTTATTCCCCTATAATTGCTACATGTATCCTCGTGTCAGCCTTTCCTCACTCATTCTTTCCATGTTCCCAAACCAGTTTAGCACACCCTCTTCAGCTCTCGCAACCATGCCCTTTTTTTGTATCATTGAGTAGTTGGATCATGCTAGAGGTAAGGAACAACACTCACATCTAGGCCAGAACTAGTGAGTAGCAAGTACCTTAGGCTGAAAGTTCTCTGTACAAATGCAGACAGCCTGGTGGCAAATGGAAAAGAGCTAGAATTTAGGGACCATTTATGAGAATGCAACCTGGGCATTGTGGGATTGGTGAAGAAACTCACAAAGAACTCTGAGTTTGTCCTGAGGGATACACTATAATAGCAAGGTGGATCACCTCCTCTTATAAGTGATTCCTTTAGATTTCAGAAAATGTTAGTAGATAGTGCCCTCAGACAATACACAGTGTGAAGATTACTGTGGTTGGGAAGTGCACGATCTTCCAAAGAACTACCACAAAGCAGAACAGGTTTATATAGAAAATAATGAAGGAACAGTGAGCATGGTGAAGGATGCAACAAAATACTCTCTCCTTAGAGATGCTAAAGTACTGATGCTTGGGGGTTTCAGTCACAGAGAAATAAATTGGGGAAATTAGATTTCCAAGGAGATGCTGTGTTATGGGGACACATTCTTGAAAGTAAGTTGGAGAACGTTCTGCATCATTGTGTAATAGAGCATATGAAAGCTGCACTAAATGACATTCCATCTATACTTGACCTTGTCTTTACACACTGCATTATAGAAGTAGAACATATATGATGCTCCTGTTGGAATGAGTGATCATTTAGTGGTTATTTTTTGATATTTGGTGGTGGAGGATGCAGGAGAGGAATTAGATTGGGCACAGGAAGCAAAGAGGAAGTACATTCATGAACAACATGGAACTGATCACTCTCTTTGGGAGAGGGAGTTCAGAGAGTGTATATCAGTGCAACAGAAGGTTCTGTTAAATCTACATGGAAGGGGTCAGATCATGGATCCCCCTGATGCCCAAGAAGGGAGGAGGATCAAAATGGAGAGAGGTGATATAAAAGACACTATATATATATATATATATATATATATATATATATATATATATATATATATATATATATATAACAACTTGCCTCCCACACCATATATTCTTAGTACCTTCCACAGAGCATCTCTATCAACTCTATCATATATTTTTTTTTTTTTTTTGCTGCTGTCTCCCGCGTTTGCGAGGTAGCGCAAGGAAACAGACGAAAGAAATGGCCCAACCCACCCCCATACACATGTATATACATACGTCCACACGCGCAAATATACAATACCTACACAGCTTTCCATGGTTTACCCCAGACGCTTCACATGCCCTGATTCAATCCACTGACAGCACGTCAACCCCAGTATACCACATCGATCCAATTCACTCTATTCCTTGCCCTCCTTTCACCCTCCTGCATGTTCAGGCCTCGATCACACAAAATCTTTTTCACTCCATCTTTCCACCTCCAATTTGGTCTCCCACTTCTCCTCGTTCCCTCCACCTCCGATACATATATCCTCTTGGTCAATCTTTCCTCACTCATTCTCTCCATGTGCCCAAACCATTTCAATACACCCTCTTCTGCTCTTTCAACCATGCTCTTTTTATTTCCACACATCTCTCTTACCCTTACATTACTTACTCGATCAAACCACCTCACACCACACATTGTCCTCAAACATCTCATTTCCAGCACATCCATCCTCCTGCGCACAACTCTATCCATAGCCCACGACTCGCAACCATACAACATTGTTGGAACCACTATTCCTTCAAACATACCCATTTTTGCTTTCCGAGATAATGTTCTCGACTTCCACACATTCTTCAAGGCTCCCAGGATTTTCGCCCCCTCCCCCACCCTATGATCCATTTCCGCTTCCATGGTTCCATCCACTGCCAGAGCCACTCCCAGATATCTAAAACACTTTACTTCCCCCAGTTTTTCTCCATTCAAACTTACCTCCCAATTGACTTGACCCTCAACCCTACTGTACCTAATTACCTTGCTCTTATTCACATTTACCCTTAACTTTCTTCTTTCACACACTTTACCAAACTCAGTCACCAGCTTCTGCAGTTTCTCACATGAATCAGCCTCCAGCGCTGTATCATCAGCGAACAACAACTGACTCACTTCCCAAGCTCTTTCATCCCCAACAGACTTCATACTTGCCCCTCTTTCCAAAACACTTGCATTCACCTCCCTAACAACCCCATCCATAAACAAATTAAACAACCATGGAGACATCACACACCCCTGCCGCAAACCTACATTCACTGAGAACCAATCACTTTCCTCTCTTCCTACACGTACACATGCCTTACATCCTCGATAAAAACTTTTCACTGCTTCTAATAACTTGCCTCCCACACCATATATTCTTAATACCTTCCACAGAGCATCTCTATCAACTCTATCATATGCCTTCTCCAGATCCATAAATGCTACATACAAATCCATTTGCTTTTCTAATATATATATGTTTCCTTGCGCTACCTCGCAAACGCAGGAGACAGCGACAAAGCAAAAAAAAAAAAAAAAAAAAAAAATATATATATATATATATATATATCTTTCTTTCAAACTATTCGCCATTTCCTGCGTTAGCGAGGTAGCCTTGAGAACAGAGAACTGGGCCTTTGAGGAAATATCCTCTCCTGGCCCCCTTCTCTGTTCCTTCTTTTGGAAAATTAAAAAAAAATAATGAGAGGGTAGGATTTCCAGCCCCCCGCTCCCCATATATATATATATATTTGTTTTTTTTTTGCTTTGTCGCTATCTCCCGCGTTTGCGAGGCAGCGCAAGGAAACAGATGAAAGAAATGGCCCAACCCACCCACATACACATGTATATACATACACGTCCACACACGCACATATACATACCTATACATTTCAACGTATACATATATACACATGTACATAATTCACACTCCCTGTCTTTATTCATTCCTGTTGCCACCTCGCCACTCATGAAATGACGACCCCTTCCCCCCGCATGGGCGAGAGGTAGCTTAAGGTAGCGCTAGGTAAAGACAACAAAAGCCACATTCGTTCACACGCAGTCTCTAGCTGTCATGTACAGTAGGGTTGAGGGATAAGTCAATTGGTAGGTAAGTTTGAATGGAAAAACCTGGGGGAAGTGAGGTGTTTTAGATATCTGGGAGTGGATTTGGCAGCGGATGGAACCATGGAAGCGGAAGTGAGTCATAGGGTGGGGGAGGGGGTGAAAGTTCTGGGAGGGTTGAAAAATGTGTGGAAGGCAAGAACATTATCTCGGAAAGCAAAAATGGGTATGTTTGAAGGAATAGTGGTTACGAAAATGGTATATGGTTGCGAGGCGTGGGCTATAGAGTTGTGCGGAGGAGGGTGGATGTGTTGGAAATGAGATGTTTGAGGATGATATGTGGTGTGAGGTGGTTTGATCGAGTAAGTAAGGGTAAGAGAGATGTGTGATAATAAAAAGAGTGTGGTTGAGAGAGCAGAAGAGGGTGTTTTGAAATGATTTGGTCACATGGAGAGAATGAGCGAGGAAGGATTGACAAAGAGGATATATGTGTCAGAGGTGGAGGGAATGAGGAGAAGTGGGAGACCAAATTGGAGGTGAAAAGATGGAGTGAAAAAGATTTTGAGTGATCAGGGCCTGAACATGCAGGAGGAAGAAAGGCATGCAATTGGAACAATGCGATATACTGGGGTCGACGTGCTGTCAGTGGATTGAACCAGGGCCTTGAACCAGCGTCTGGGGTAAACCATGGAAAATTCTGTGGGGCCTGGATTTGGAAAGGGAGCAGTGGTTTCGGTGCATTATACATGACAGCTAGAGAGTGAGTGTGAACAGTGTTCTTTGGAAGACCTTTTTGGTGTTGTGTTGGTAATGTCATATTGAATGCAATAACTGATTATCTTAGTATGGTAAAGATTCTCTGTAGGCAATATTTGTATCTGATCAACAGAAAAAGTGTGCCTTTGTAATACCCCATTATAATTGTGTCTTACTTAGAATATTGGTAGTTACTTCATTTTGGTATACAGTACTTTACTGACACATTGATGATTTTGCATCCTTCTTTCTGACCTTGTAGGGATGTGACCGTGGCCTAAGTGTTGGCACTGAGCCTGAAGGGGATGCTCTTTTGGATGGCTGTGGACTCTTGCCAACCCCTGGATCTCAGCTTCACCACCATTACCATCAGCGTGCCCAGAGTTTACGAGCAGGTAAGCCCAGTGTTTATTTAGTGATTTTTCTAGATGCTAAGGTACCTGAGGAGTATTATTAAAACAAGAAAACTCTGGACTAGTGATCCTAATTGGTGTGCTGTAGAATCATGCAGTATTTCTCTTTAATCTGGACTCTCTCAAGGCTGGTTTCTTCATTTTCTGAACTCTTTTGAAGACTTGGCCAGGGTATATGTTACAAAGAGAGAGAGAAATAAAGGTCATTTCAGGCTGTAGATTATTTTCTATAATTGGTTGATACTGCATAACTTATCTGTTAGAAAACTAAGCATTGATGCATATTGACCAGTGGCAATCTCATCTGGCTTCCCAGCATCTATCCTCCCCAGTCAGACTGTGTATTTCATTAACTCTTGTGTGCAGTTGATATTTATGGCATTCCCAGTGTACGAAAGATAAAGGATTTTTATTGTAGGAATTGTTGCACAAAGAAATGCATTAACTTTTTTAAGCAAAAGTTAACCACTGCATATTTAGGAAAAAATATAGTTTACTAGATTGGCCATCCTCAGTGCTAGTATACAAAGTGATTGCAGCTTTTTTATTTATGATTAGGTGCACAAAGAATATCAAAATCATTATTTTTTTTTCTTATGAACTGAGGCTTAACCTTTAAATCAACCTGTGAGTCACCCTAGATGCCACGGTGATCACTGCTGTTGCTTAGCTGCACGTAGACCATTACAAGCTATTGTGATTTATGATGTTATTTTCATCCATAAATCATGTTTTTCATATATCTGTTTGTGAATGATTGTTCTGTAGTACAATAAACACTGAACTTAATTACTTACTTTTGAGTACTTACAATTAGATTCTGTCAAAAGGCAGGGCTAGTGCTTAGCCCCCACAGCAGGAAGATGTAGAGTTGCAGTGAACCACTCATGTATGTTACATTTTGTCAGCTTTCATCATTGAGATGGAAATATTGTATGTCTTTAGACTGAGTGCCAGCAGCTCAGATATTGGTAAAGTAGAAAAAATGAATCTTCAGCCAAAGAAGTAAAACTTGAAATGCTATGAAGTGCTGGCAAACTCTACGCCTGTCAGTAACCCTCCTACCACTGATTACTTAGATGAGTAGTACTGGTAGAACCTCCCTGGTTGGTGGTTGCCTACTACCTATAGAGAGAGAGAGAGCATCAACATCGCCATTTATAATGTTTCATTCATGACTTATATTGCTTTTTATATGTACCTTCTTATTCTTCTCCATTATAAGGGTATTGAAAATAATAACTTGAGTTGTAGAATTACAAAAAAGTTTAGAAAAATGCTTAGAAAGTACTATAAGGACACCTCTCAGATGTTGATGTGAACTGCACATTTTTGGTTTGGTGAAAGACAGTGGCTGCTGAATGTTGAGACGAGGCTAGTAGTTGAGTAGGATGTTCTTTCTGAGTTTAAGCTGGGATTTTCTAGGGATAGATTGTGATATTATCTCTTCCATCTGTGTTGCCCTCCAGGGAGATTACCTTAAGTGATATCACCCATTTCCAGTTATTTAGTTCCTTTACTATGTTCATATGGGTTGTTAAAGATCTCTGAACACTGCACTTTCGCCTGCCTTATAGAGTGACATAAGAACTCAACGATGTTCAGTTTGCAAAAAAATTAGTGCCTTGAAAATCTCTCTCTCTCTCTCTCTCTCTCTCTCTCTCTCTCTCTCTCTCTCTCTCTCTCTCTCTCTCTCTCCTCTCTTCTCTCTCTCTCTTCTCCCCCCCCCCCCCACTGACCTGTTGGAGGAGGCAACTTTGTTTTTGTTGTGTTTGCTGAAGGTTAGGTCATTTGTCATTATTTACCCCAAGGTTTTCACATAATTCATCTGGTTAATGATAGTGTCTTTGTCTGTCTGGTATTCTGTACTGTTTTTTTTATTTCATTTTCCCATACAGGAGGGGTTGAACCTTATCCACATTGAAAAGCAGGTTGTTCATGGTAGCCCAGTGGAAGACTTCGTCTATGTCTCTTTGCAGCCTTTCCGCATCACTTGTTGATGTGATTTTCATACTTGTATTGTCTGGAAAGGATGATATGAAACTATGGCTCATGCTTGCATCAGTGTCAGATATAAGAATGAAGAACAAGGGGTGGAAGTACTGATCCTTGGGGAACTGAGCTTTTTACTATGGAGGCACTGAGATGGCATGTTTTACATCTACAAGTTTTGATGTAAGTTAAAAAGTTGTAAATCCAACTCCCAATTTTTCCAGTTATTCATGTCTTTCACATTTTATGTGCTGTGATGCTCTGATCACATTTATGAAATACTATTGCAAAGCCTGTGTAAGTCATGTTAGCATTTTATTTATTTTTTAGAACTTCAACAGTCTCGTCTTAGTGGCCAGGCAACTGAGAAAGGCAAAATATTCCCACCCTGACACTGTTTTTTCCAGGGTTTTGTAGATTGTTCAGCTCCATAAATTCAATCAGTTTGCCTCCTAAAACTTACTCAAAAATTTAATAATATGTGATGTTAGTGCTATGGGTTGATAGTTTTTATTTACTATGCTTCCACCTCTGTGGAGTGGGTTAATTAAGTCAGTTTCAGACTTTTGGGGATGATACTAGAATCTAGACCACTACTTCAGAGAATATTTAGTGCTTGAACAATGGATGTTTTGCTTTTCTGTCTGAAAAGTAAGTACCATGAGTCCAGGCTCAGGGCAGAATGCATTGGCATGTTCTCAGTGGCTTTTTGGAAATCCCATGTTGGGTTGGTGATATCTGCTGTGTTCATCTTTGTGTGTTTGATATTTAGGAAAAAGTCTGTTGGGTCATATATTTTAAGGTAGTTTTTGACTTAGTGAATACCTATTCCTATTGCCTTTTGTAGAATCTCACTCATCTGGCTGTCATCTGTCAAAATACCTTCTCTTGTTTTTAGACCTTTGGAGTTTGTGGTCCTCTGTTTGTGTTTGCATATGACTAAAAGTGTTTTAGGTTATTTCTTATTCCATTAATGACACTCTCCTCATCTTCTTTTTCCTGTGCTTTATATAACATTTTGAGTTTTTGTGTGTCTGATGATTTATTTGATGGGTTGTCTTTTCTTTGCTAGCTGAGCTAAGTCTTCTTAAAAGGTTGGCAGTCTTTTTCACATCCTGTAAAGTGCTTATCTTTCTTGTTTTACTCTTGACCTTTTATGCTTTCTTCTTTGGTACACTTCTGATACAAGCATGGAGTACCCAAGTGGTCATGCCATTAACACACTCCTCCCCTGTTTTGGTACTCAGCAGGATTTCCCATTTTGTTGCAGATATCTCATTGACAACATTCTGCCATTTTTCTGTCTACTATTGAATCTGATTTGATTGAATACCCCTCCATGGTTATGTGTGTTTTGCCATGGTGGTTTGACATCCAATTTTGTTTGTACTTCTGTTTAGTTTTGATCAGAATACTGGGGTGTTTGAGATAGTGGAGTCATATATACTATGTATATTGTTTGTTTGAATTGAGTCCAGGGTTGTATTTCTTTTGGATGGCTTTAGTGTTTGTTGAATGAGGGAAAACTTGTTACTTCATCTATTTTTTTTTTTTTTTTTTTTCCAACTGTTCCTCTGAGCTGCCTCCAGCTGCAGTGCTGTTTCTTGCATATCTCCATTTAATGAATGGTGGGTTGAAGTCCCTCAGGATAAGTATATTTGAGACTGTGTTTCCGAGGAGGTCAGGACATCATTTTGTGTTTCTTATTGGTTCTGTAGATTCTTATGGTTTTCCATTTGGTGGTGTGTAGATTAATGCAATGACCAGGTTTGGGTTTTCAACCTTGGTAAGTGCTTCTGCTACATCATTTAAGGAGTTCAGGAATTCACTTGTTAAGAGTATCTTTTATATGCAGTTCAACTCCATTACATGTTCTGGTCTTGTTGCATCTGTACAGGTTGTAGTTTGTGATCCAGACCTCGCTATTCATGAAGACTTTAGTGTTTGTTTCATTGGAGGCCACAAATACTGCATTTGACTCGGAAAGCTAGTTATGAATGAAATTTTATTATTACAATATGATTTAAGTCCGTCTGTTCATATACGATGAATGTTACCTGGCCTGTCTCTTCATTGTTTTTTGGGGTTAGTATGCTCACTTCTGCTGAACTTAGCAGAATGCTTTTAGTTCCTTTACCATATTGTAAAGAGTTTAGAATTCCTAGAAACTAGCTTACTTGCTTTATCCTCATAAGTACTTCAAAAGTGTTATTTATTGCACATTGGTCCAAGGGAGGTTTAGGAACTTGACCTCACAAAATTTCAAGCATTGAATGAAACTGTGCAATGTTGCATCTTCTGTATCATTTACAGAGTAGTGAGTATCTTGTCTATCTCTCTTATCAGTGCTGGATAATTTTAGATTCTGTAACTTGAATATTAGATACATAGTTTGTGTTTTATTTCCAGGTGTTGGAGGGAATGGTACATCTCAAGCTGTAGGAGACAGTGGAGGGAGTCAGGTTTGTTCTTTAAGTAATGTTCTAAGCATTCCTCTTCATTTATCAGACTCTTACTTCATGCTCGTGCATTTCATCTAACTTTCTTCTCCTTCCCTCACTCTCAGTAGATCCCCTACCAGAGCTACTTTTGTGAGAAATAAACCATTTTTGTAACTTTGCCATCTGTCACCACCACTGTTGCCTATCTTGTTTCACAGCCATGGATTCAAAAACTTTGCATTGAATATCACTCCCTTAACTAATAGTAGGTTCATCGCAAGCTAGCATTTCATTTTAGAATTACATGAATTATATTTGAAAATCCAGTTGAAACAATAAAGAAATAAAGAGTTTTACTAACTTCATGTAAAGAGGGATGAATTTCTCTTCATACTGGATAATTGGCCAATAGCCAATAACCAATTTGTATTTACGTTTTAGTGACTAACAATGATTGATTGGTTTATAGGTAATGTCATTTTAATCACAGTGCCTAGAATTTATGAATGTTGAATTAATGATCTTCATTTGTTGGAGGGCTATGTCATGTTCTTTATATATGTGTATTTTTCTTTTTTATACTGCTTTTAGAAAGTTTCTTGATTCGATATTAACACCCAGCTAGAGAGGAGATATATATATAGTGTTAGCCATGTACATTTTTATACATATGTGAGTTTTTTTATTATTAATTGCAGCCACAGGACTACTTATATGGGCCTCTGATGCTTTCAGGCTTTACACCACATGGGAGCAGGATAGTATATGCTCGTTTGGGATGAGAAGGTCCCTAAGAACAACTTTCCCTTTTTGTTCATTTATTGCATTTGTGTTGATGTTTTTGTTGTGAGGAGTGAATGTTTTGTGTGTCATGCGTGTTACTTAGAAGAATTGGTGCTTTGTTGAATTTGAGCATTTGGCCATTGAAGGTGATGGGAGGATGCGGGTTAGATTCATATCTGTTTGGGATGAATGGGAACTGAACACTTTTAGTTCCATTTGTGTAATGTAATGTTGCATGTTGTGTCAGGGTGCTGTGATGCGATTGTTAGGTTCATGTGCAAATAAGAAGACCTTCATACTATGGTCTGCAGGTGGCAATTGGAAATCGTTTAGGAACAAATTGAAGAGGGTTGGAGAAAGAACTGTTCCCTGAAGAACCCAACTGTATATCTTAAGGGTTTTAAAGGTCAAGCTCTTGTGATTATTTCTGGTTATGTAGCCAGCTATGAAGTTGGCCAAACTTTTTTCTATATTTGTGGAGGGTAATATTAAGTATCTTTTGTGTTTGGATATGTTTTGGGAGCAGCTGAGTGAGTGTGTCAGCAGTTTTAGTGCAAGAGATCAGGTATAAGTGATGGATGATTTGAATGCAAAAGTGAGTAATATCCCTGGGGATAGGGGAGAAAGAATACTTCCCACGCATTCCCTGTGTGTAGTAGAAGGCGACTAAAACGGGAGGGAGCGGGGGGCTGGAAATCCTCCCCATTCGTTTTTTTTTAATTTTCCAAAAGAAGGAACAGAGAACGAGGCCAGGTGAGGATATTCCCTCAGAGGCCCAGTCCTCTGTTCTTAACGCTACCTTGCTAATGTGGGAAATGGCGAATAGTTTGAAAGAAAAGAAAAGAAGGATATAAATGGGTGGCTTAGGGTATTCAGTGATGTGAATTGAAATGGAGAGCAGCTTGTAGTGTTACATACTAAAAAAGGACTTGTGATTGGGAATACCTTCTTTAGCAAGGGATGAACATATCTACATGTGGAGTATGAAAGATGGTAAGTGGGCTTTATTGGATTACATAATGATTGATAGATATGCAAAAGAGAGACTCATGGATATGAATATCTTGAAAGGGGCAGCTTGTGGGATATCTCTGATCATTATGTGGTTGAGGTAAGGGTAAAGATTTGCTGAGGTTTTTGGAAAAGAAAAAACGATAAGAGTGAGAAGAGGGTGATGGAAGTGAGCTTAGAAAAGAGACTTGTGCAAAGAAGAACCAGGAGAGATTAGATGTAGAGTGGCAAAAGGTGAGAGTAAACGAAGCAGGGAGAGTGGCTGAGGAATGGGAGATATTTATGGAATTATTGGTGGCGTGTGTGAGAGAAGTGCATGTCACATGGAAGGAGGGCTGGTGAAAAAGGGTAGTAAGTTGTGGGATAATGAAATAAAGTTGCTAGTGAAAAAGAAAAGAGAGGTATATGGGTAGTACTTGCAAGGAAGGTTTTTAGAAGTTAAGAATATAATTTTCCTCATTCATACTTGTTCTCCGTGTCCTACATTAGCAAGGTAGTTCCAGGAACAGGCAAAGAAAGGCCTCATTCTTTCACATCCATTCTCTAGTTGCTTATTGTACCAAAAACACAGTCCTTTGTTCACAAACAGGCCCCACAGTCATTTTCATGGCTTCCCCTGGCTGTTTCTTATACCCCAGTTCAGTCCATTAAGAAGAGCTGGACAGAGGTGACAGATTTATTTGTAAGGCTATTGGAATAGTTCTTCGACTATATGTTTGCATGATTTAGGGACTGTTTTACGGCTAATGCTATGACATATCCAGTTCTAGTGTATAAAGGCTCATTCATAATGAAAGATTGTATGTCTTATTGATTATATTAATGAAATTTAGTGGTTTGCTTTTCCTATAGGATGCTTGTAGCAGTGGCAGTGGTGAATCTAGTGAACTCTACAATGAAGGTGGCACCGTATCAACCACATATATATACAATTCCAGTATTTTTGATCAGCAGGGTTTAGGTAAGTGAAAGAAAGTACTACTGTCATTTCCTCATTATAGGTAGCACCTATGCTGTTTCTTCCAAAGTAATTGTAATCATTTCATCACAACTGCAGAGAGAATTAAAGGTTTGCAGGCAAGTACAAGACTTAAGGCTTACCCACTCTACATGTTGAATGAATAATTCAGGGTTAGTGTAGACAACCTTAAGTGTCCGCTCCTGTTCCTCCAAATAACCCTCACTTCACACCATCCCCCTCCATCACCATTTTAAGCCCTTATCATCATGCTTTCTAGAAAGTTTTTGTAAATATCATCTAATTCAGTTAGAATGATAAGAGATTGTGGTAACTTATTCTTAATTTTTTTTCTTTTTTTCTTTGGGGGGGTTCTGTAAAGTCAGGGGTTAGTGTAAGGGCGAGGGCAAAATCTAAGGAAAGAATAACATTTCTGCTGGAGGATAAGTGGGAATGTGCGAAAGAATGTAAGGAAGAGTGCTCCAAACTTGATGTGGCTAAAAGTGTAAGTGGATTGTGAAAGGTGGGTGATAAGTAGTGCTTATGCACCTGGCTGTAGGAAGGGTGACAAAAAGAGGCAAGTGTTTTGGGAGCAGCTGACTGATTGTATCAACAGTTGCGACGTGGGTGATCATGTATTAGTGATGGGTGATTTGATTGCAAAAGTGAGTAATGTGGCAGTTGTGGGTATAATTAAGGGCAATGGGGTATTCAGTGGTGTTGAGTGGAAATGATGAACAGCTTGTGGAGTTATCTGTTGAAAAGATCAGCTTATTGGGAATAGTTGGTTTGAAAAGAGGGACATGCATAAGTATATGTGGAGTAGAAAAGATGGTGTGTTGGCTTTATTGGATTATATACTAATTGATCTGCTTGCAGAAGAGAGAGAGACTCTTTACATAAAAATACACAAATGTACACACAACTGAATGAACAGATGCAATGTCTTTAAAGTGATCATGGTCCTATGAAAGTTCTAATTAGTGATTTGGTTGTTCTTACTTTTCTTTGGTAATGTGATTCATCAGAGACACTTGTATTTCTAATTCTTAGTTTTAAGTAAAGGAAAATGCCAACTACCTTTTCCCCTAGACTTAAATTTTGTATTCAGTTTAGATTGTTAACTAACTGACATGTATTCCTTTCACTGTAACTTGGGGGTTAGATACCCTGTTGTTGTTGTCTTTTCTTTCTTTTTTGAACTGGCCACATGTGGCTCAAGGTGAGATATACAGCTGTTAGTTCTGGTGGTGGCATTCCAGGTATATCTGTTTGACAATACAGCCACATTTTTATCCTTTCAATGTTCGTTTTATGTGAAGATGCCAAGGGGGTTTGTATAAGATTTGTAATTTCACAGTCTGTAATAATTTCTGAAGTTGTGACCCCTCATAAAAGATAATTGATATTGATAATGAAAACCCTTAGTAAAAATGTGTGTGACAAAAACACCAAAAAATACCACATATCTCATTACACATGTCTGACAGTACGGTACTTCTTGGAGACCTCATATGCTGGCAGTGGAGCAATAAAGTCATATGGTGCATAATACACTGAAATGTTTCACAAAGTTGACTTTTGTATAATTTTAATTAGAAAAGTATGGTTTAGTCATTTGTAATAGATTTATGGAGTTAGTTTTCAGAATATTTGAGATAAATCTGAACACAAAAGTATAGTGACTATTGAACTGCCACTGTGAAAGGGATAAGTGCTTCATTCTAACTTCTGTACATTGAGATGAGAAACTGTTTCTTTAAGAAAGTAATTTTTTTTTTTTTTTTTTTTTCAAACTATTCGCCATTTCCCGCATTAGCGAGGTAGCGTTAAGAACAGAGGACTGGGCCTTTTTCGGAATATCCTCACCTGGCCCCCTCTGTTCCTTCTTTCCGTCAAATAGATGTTAATAATTTTTTATATGTTTATTCATGTTTATTATGCTTTGTCGCTGTCTCCCGCATTAGCGAGGTAGCACAAGGAAACAGATGAAACAATGGCCCAACCCTCCCTCATACGCTCATATACATACCTATACATTTCAACGTTTACATACATATGCATACACAGACATATACGTATATGCACTTGTATATATTCATATATGCTGCCTTCATCCATTCCCTCCGCCTCCCACCGGCCACCTCACCACACCTTCATCCATTCCTTCCGCCACCCCATATATACATATATATTTTTTATATACACAATTTTAGGTAAGAAATGGTCTAAAACTTTGCATGCATTTATTGAGATTATGACCTAATGTTTATCAGAAATTGGGGTGCATGTTTCATAGAATACTTTTCTCACACTTTTTTAATCAAATTAGAAGGCATAGAAGTATGAGAATTTTCTTTTATTTTCCCCAGGATAAGAACTATTACATATTTATACTTTTGTAATTGGGGGGATCAAATAACTAATGCAGATGTAGGTTCATGCCTCATATGATGCTTCATTTCTATAGTTTGACATAAATATTGATTTACCCTAATTGCTTTTTTCATCATTTTCTCTACAGTTGCACTGACTATGGCACCAAGCTATCCATGTAATCATCCAAGTAACTTCCACTACTACCAGTACTCTACAATGATGGGAACTGTGCCAGGCTGCATCCCAGGGAGTAAAGGGTCAAATTCTGAGGGCTCGAGTAGTGAAGAAGGTGGTTGTGGACTTGTTACTCATAATGGACCACCAGCATCCAATTCTCCATTGAGTTCCCCACAGTCCTCCCCTTATGTCTCGCCACTACAGTCACTCAGTCCTAGTCGTGCCTCGTCTCCTTTATCGCGGCCTACCACAACAACTACAACCACAACAACTACAACAGCATCTAATCTTCCACTCACTATTACATCTTCAACGACAACAACATCTGCTAGTGCTATACTGTCTTCTCATTCAAGCCCACAGCTGGCCCACAAATATTCTGCAGGTGTAACACAAACAGTTACAACAACTGCTGGCACCAACCATGTACATACGCACCCTGGGACCACTTCATTAGCACAGAGCCATCGGGGGAAACCTCCCTCATCTGGTAGTCGGACCCAGAGACAGCCAGATCGCTCAGGCTCTCGGACTAGATTACCTGGAAATTCATCAGGAGGAGATAATGAAACAACAAGTGGAACTCAGGCCCATCAAAACAGTCCATCTTCAGCCCGTGGTGTGATCCAGACATCTCTTTCCCTCTGCAACAGTAATAATCACCCGAAGAGTTCTAGATGGTCTGGAAATTCTGCTGTTGCTTCTTTATCTACCTCTTCCTCAAGTAGTGCAGCTCCAGCTGGTAGCATAAAAAGTGTCACCAGACAAAATAGTCAGAGCCCTTGCCCAACTTCAGGCACCACTACAACTTGTAGAATTAGTGGGTCAACAGTTGTCACAGTAAGCTCTTCAGCCTGTAAAACTAACAGTAGCCACACCATTAACGGATCATTGTCCTCCACCTCCATATCTCCAAGTGCCACCCTAACAACTAGAAACACATCACCATCAGTCGTCCAAGGAGGGAATCAAGAGAAGAGTGTCCACACCATTAGTAGCAGTTCAGGGATCAGACCACCACCGTCCACAGGAGGGTCTGGTTCCACAAGCCAGTCCACTTCGGAGAAGTCTGCTGTAAACAATAACAACTGCCTCAACTTGGAATTTGTGAAACATGAGAGACTGAACAAGTATATTCAGCAACTCTCGGATTATCCCATTGATAAGGTGAGTCCTTAGAGATGTTTTCAACATCTATTTTATTTTTCTAGGCTTTTGATTTTAGGTTATGGTTTACATATAAATCTCTAACTTACAATAGAACATCATTGAGTGTTATTATGCTTTAGCAGGATTGTTAATTCAAAATTTCTCCAGATATTTTCAAATTAGTGATTCATCTAAGACATTTTTACTGACACACTTTCTCATAGTGATGTAGTCTAACATAGTTTATATTGGCCACTGTTACTTCTCACTAAATGTTCATTATTTTCAGTTTTGTATTGACCACTATTACTGCTTTTTAATGTATTATTGTTTGTGCCACCCTCACTGGGTAGCATCATGAACTTTTGCCTCTCTTGCTCATATCCACTTTCTGGCTGTCATGTATGATGTGCCAAAACCACAGACTACCCCATATACTGACTTGTGAACTCTTCCAGGCTAACTTCAAAACTTGACTTGCTTGCTTTACACCCAAGTGTTAGCTCACTTTCCCTGTTCTGTAGGTATTACTTTGGTTTTTTCTCCTGAAAGCTGGCTGCTTGTGTGCCCCACCACTAGCTAGACCACCTAGTGCTCAGCAAGCTGCTGCATTACATGATTACTGTCTGGCCATTGGCAACTCAAGGATGGGCTGATTTGATAACTTTTTTGGAACTCAACCTCTCATATCTTTCCCAGTAACATGACCTGGCATATTTTAAAAGAGTTTTTTTTTTTCAAGTTCCTCCAAAATTCATAAGACTTGATTCCAGAAATAGTGAAGAAAAAAGATAAAGGAAAACTCCACACGTTTGCTAGGCAGAGAAAGAAGGCATAGGAATCTTTCTTTCTATCTGTATTTCTGATGCCCATTCCCTCTGGGAACTTCCATCAAGGGGGTGGATATGGGAAAAGTCTATACTTATCCCTGTCCTTACATGCGTTCCTTGCATACACCATTTCAAGCATTCTTCCACGATTTTCCCTCCAGTACTCTTCCACTCTTATTCCCTTATGTTGCAGGTGATCTTCCCCTCACACCAACCCCTTTAATTGTACAGTATACCCTCGATTTACAGACTAATAGGGGGACGGAATGTTCGTTAGTGCCAAAAGACTGTCAAATCAAATGTAACCTATTTCTGTGCCACGTTACAGCTCACATGCTTTCTTTTAACTCCTCTATCACAGTAGAGTTTGGTCTGTGGTATGATAGTTGGGTGGCGGACACCCAGCAGTGTAGGAATGCTTGCTGGGCATTTGTAGGCAGGAGTCAGACTGAGATAGAGGTGATGCCACCCATCTCCTGTGAAGGGATACTGTTTTTATAACACGAGGACAGACTACCTGCTTTCATTGCACTTCTTACATGGTGCAGTGAGTAGGATTCATACCTATGCGGGAATATCCCAAGTTATTGCAAGGCTGCTCATCTTCTTAAGGAGATGGGGCACACCCAAGGAAATTGCCTCGGATGGGGGAACCAATCTAGATAGCGAGGAGCTGGAAGCTTTCTACAAAAAAATGGGGAATCTTGGCCCACATCTACTCAGCCCACTTCCCCCAGTCCAATGAATGCGCCGAAGCAGCGGTAAGGGCAGGTGAATAGGTGTTGAGGAGCAATATGGGTGTTGGAGGTAGCCTGCACAATAGCAAAGTGACTCAGACTATGCTCCAGTATCTCAGCACCCCCCTAAGAGAGGGGGACAAGTTACCCACACAGCTGGCAGCAGGGAGACAGTTGTGAGATGGTGTCCCACTGCCTTGGCAACATTATCTGATAATCCGGAGATGGAGAACTGCTCTGCAAAACAGGGACTGGGCCGTAGTAGAGAGCCAGGTTCGCATGCAGATCGGCCCAGCAGGTGATGCTGCTACGCTGACCATGAGCTCCCCTTTCTGTGTGCAGGACATCCCTTCGAAGGTGTGGGACAGGTGAGGTGTAGTAGTGGAGTTGAAGCCACATAGACAATACTCAGTGAAGCTGGACGGCAGTGGCTGCCTGTCTTTGCAAAACCAACATCACCTACGCCCCTGGGTTTTGCTTACTCCCTCAACATCAGCGGGTCAAGGGAAGTACCCACCCACAGCAGCTTCGCCCCCAGTTGTGGCGACACCCAGCCTCAGGTGGTGGCACCCTCACCATGTGAGACACTGCCCCACACACTTGCAAGATTATATTTGTGGTGGCTTCTTTGAAGAGTGGAGACACTGATTTATGTCATTTTTGTTCTGCTTGCATGTAAAAGAAGTGTATTGTTGCTGACCAGTGATTTGTGTGTATGCTCACCTTATGCCTTGTCAAATTTTAATTTCACTTCTTTTTTTCTTTTTTCCTTTTCTTGTTACAAAATGGCACGTTTAGTTACCAAAATCTCTTGAGGTGGTGTAGGATTTAGAGTGTGGTACGATAGTTGGGTGGCAGACACCCAGCAGTGTGTGAACACTCGGCGGGCTGTTAGAGTCAGGAGTCAGACTGAGATAGACGTGATGCCACCCCTCTCCTGTAAAAGTATACTTATTTATACAGTGATGGCTGCACAGGGATGCTGAAAAGCAGGGGACTGAGGGTTTCCCCCCACATTTTGTTAAGACATACTTGTATAGAACTACGGAATGTTGTGAAAGCTTTTACTTCAGTGAACAGACTGGCATTTGATGATGGCTGTCTGTGCACTCATTATTGAGATATTTAAAATTGACTAGGCTTATTTTTATGTAGCATTTCTTTTGGTTGTACTGTTTTCACAAGTTTAGAAAATGTGAGTGACAATAAAGAATGTTAAAGAGATGGTACCTTATAATGTAGAACTACCTTTATTTGCTGTACAAATAGGCAATTAGTCGCATATTAGACAGTACGTAGTCAGTTCATTTTTTCAGTAAGTTTTCTTGCAAAAATGCCTTACATATGCATATATGGTACTGTATGTAGGTGTTTTCTGTTATTTGAACATTGACGTCCCATTTTTATTAATTTCTTTGTTGAACTCAAGGTGTAAGAGATTTGCTTTGATGAAGGCATCACGATATTCAAACGTGTGTGTGATAAATCTTTATTTTTTCATTTGTTTTTGACATCATATGTTGGATCAGAAAGTGAAAGCTATGCCATACATTCTGGAAGTATTTATATGCCACAGCCACTCTGCCACACATGAAATGGGGAGGGGGTTGCCATTTCATGTGTGGTGGGGTGGCGGGCGGAATGGATGAAGGCAGCATGTATGAATATGTATGTACATGTGTATATATGTATATGTCTGTGTGTGTATATGTATGTATATGTTGAAATGTATAGGTATGTATATGTGCATGTGTGGGCATTTATGTATAGACATGTGTATGTGGGTGGGTTGGGCCATTCTTTCATCTGTTTCCTTGCGCTTCCTTGCTAATGTGGGAGATGGCGACAAAGTATAATAATGATGATAATTATGATAATGATAATAATAATAACTTATCAAAACTGAAATATTTCTTGTTTATTTCAGTTAAAAAGAATGAGTGATAGAGACCTTATAGAGCTGGGGCTGCCTAAGGGTGCTTTGACAAAACATCGTCGAGCTCAGCTTGGTTTGGAGTCTCCTGGTCACCACATCCCTAATGGCTTCACTAACCCTTCTCCCATTATCTCACATCCAAGGTCTTCTCCCCAAAACCACCATACTCCTTATAATCTATCTCATTATTCCTCTCATAATCACTCTGCAACAACCTGTTCTACTCAGACCTCTCATACTACACAGTCCACAGCACATAGTACTTCACACAATATGATACCAAACCATGCAAAGTCAGCCACATCAAATGCTACCACACATAATTCACACAGTCTTTCTCAAACCACAACAAATAACACGCAAACTTCATGCCATAATTCCATACAAAACACAGTATCAGATTCTACTAGTTGTAATTCTTCTTTGAATACTTTACCACAGACATCTTCTCATAAAGGAGCTTGTTCTCAGGCATCAAGCATCATAAACACCACTCTCACTCCCACATCATCTGTTCAGTCTTTGTCATCAACTGTATCATCTGCCACCACGACAACCACCACCCACACCACTACCAGCCCTACAACTGCCTCTACCACCATCACTACCACTGCTAATGCTGCCGCTGTTGCCACAACTACTAACACAAACACTGCCACCAATGCATCCAGTTCCACTAATACCACTAACACAACCACTGTCACTGATAATGTATCCTGTACTACTACATCTCCCAGCATTGTTACTGTTGTTACCACATCTGGAAGCATTTTAGCTACAACTACAACCTCTGCCAATATTGTTACAACAACACATGTCACTCAGTGCCATACTGTCACACTCTCACCCAATCCAAAAGGACCACCAGCTATTGTGCAGGCACCACCAAGTATTTCTTCTACAGATATTGGCAGTACAGTATCAGTTACTTCGAATAGCATTCAGGGAGCTCATTCCACATGTAACTCTTCTGCTACCTCAAATTCCATCTCTGCTTCTGCCACCTCTGTTCCTCACTATATGACCACCCCACCACCAATTCACCATAAAACTCCACCTCCATCTGCTGGTGCTACTACAAACTTGGGCCATCACCACATGGCTAGCCAGTTGCCTCCAGGCCAGCACAGAACTCCTCCACCTCCACTGTGCCCTCCTCCTCGCACCCCATCACGAGAACCAACCACTTCCAGCACAAGCACTGGTCTGGCAATGAGTAATGGAATGCAGCAGGTTAGGAATCCATTGCTAATGTTTTATGAAAAAGCAATTGTCATAGTTCATGGATAATGTCATGTGTTTGCAGCTCATGAGATTCATTTTCAATCTTTAAGCAAGACATAATTGTAAGGATATTTTCTATTAATATTTGTGCTTCCAGTCACTTTTCCAGGCTTAAACCTTTGACTAAGCTAACTTTTCTAGTGTGTGTTTTCCATCCTTTGAAAGTAGGAGGCTATGTTTGGGATGCTGCTTTTGGAGTTCTGGTAAGATAAACTCATGATTATCTTCTTTATTGCTAAAGAATTAGATTCGCAACAGAACATTACAATATTTTGAAACATTTGGATAATGATAAATGTATTCAAAAAAGAATAGCTGAAGTAAATAGATGTCAGACTGAGCATTAATCATCTTTGGTTCAAAACATTCAAAATGTTGTTGATAAAATCACTGAGTAAATTGTAATTTTCTCAGTACAGTTTTCTTTTGTTGGATTTAACTTTATGCCAGAATTGATAATTTACACTCAAGAGAAAATATGAAAATATTAATGAAATAAAGCAAGTGTTACGTGACATTGGCAATCATTTAGTGCACCTGCCCATTTGATTACTTTTAGAGTATTATGCATATTCTGAATATAATAGGGGTAATTTAGGGCAGTGTGAACAAGGAAAATTGAAGTGAAAAAAAATGTGCGAAATATTAGGGCATCGATGTGTGATGTTCTCTCATCTCATTATTTTTTTTTTCATTTTTGCTATAGGTGTTTCATTATAGAAGTTGTATATCACTTCTTGGGAGACTGATCTGGTGAGAACACTAAGGTGAAATAATTAATTGTTGATAATCTTTTCTTATTCTACCATCTCATTGAATACAAATTAAGCTATTTGGATAGGATACACTATGTTATTTTAGTATATTTCAGCTATTTTCAGGGATTTATCTTAATGAGGCGATGGATTCCTTACCTCATCTCTTCTTGCCTTAGTTTTAAACACAATCATTAATATGCTATAGTAAATTGTAATTTTCCTGTTTTTCTATGCAATTTTCTTCATTAGGTTCATACATACCTTAAAATAGAGGAAAAACAGGTGAAAGAAATGGAAGTCTTATAGAGCATTAGTAGTCATTGTCAGATAAAAACATTCAACTTATAATCAATAAATTTATACATATACATTTAATTTTTTCTGCATTAGCAAGGTAGCATGAAGGACAGAGGACCGAGCCTTAGAGGGAAAATCCTCACTTGCCCCTCTTCTCTGTTCCCTCTTTTGGAAAAGTAAAAACTGGCAGGAAGGATTTCCAACTCCTCTCTCCCGTCCATTTTAGTCGCCTTCTATAACACACAGGGAATACTTGGGAAGTATTCTTTCTCCCGTATCCCAAAGGATAAATTTGATATATATTAATGTATATATTTTCTCGACATAGCTTTCTCCAATAGGGTTTTACCTAATTCCTGATAGATAATCATATACATATTCAGAAAAATTTAGGTAAATATTCAGAAAAATTTTGGAGACAATAGGTGACATAAATGAAAGTCTTACTGAGAATTAACTCATCTTCTGTTCAGGACACCCATCATATAATCAGTAAAATGATATGGTAAGTTATTTTTTTCTTCATAATGCTTTTCATTAGGTTTAAACCAAATGTAAGAATTAACCCTTTAACTCTAAGGTTTCCTTGCCGACCATGTGAATCTCAGTTTTTCAGGTTGCATAAAGATGTGTGTATGCCTACAGTTTCAAAAATATATAAAAGCATGGTTGAGAGAGCTGAAAAGTGTGTGCTGAGATGGTTTGGACATATGGAGAGAATGAGTGAGGAAAGGTTAACAAAGAGGATACATGTAGCAGTTATAGGGGAATAAGTCGTATAAGTATACCAGGAAAAGTGTACGCAAGAATATTAATTGGCAGAGTGATGGAAGTGACTGATTGCAGAATAATTGAAGAGCAAGGGGGTTTTGGGAAAGATAGGGATGTATGGATCAGATTTTTGTAGTAAAGATGAATGTGGAAAAGTATTTAGCGAAAGATAAGAAGTTGAATGCAGCTTTAAAGGATCTGAAGAAAGCGTATGACAGTCGAATGAAATGCTTTGTGGGATTTGTTGAGGATATATGGTATAGGGGGAAAACTGTTAGATGATGTACAAACCTGTAGAGGAGCAAATGCATGTGTAAGAGTGGATGAAGAGCTGAGCAAAAGTTTTGGGATTCATATAGGTGTGAGGCAGGGCTGTGTGATGTCACCGCTGCTTATCAGTTTATATATGGATGGTGTGATAAGAGAGATAAAAGCAAAACTAGGGAAAAGGGGTGCAGAGATGGAGTTTGGCAGAGATATGGTGGCTAGTGGCAAGCCTATTTACAGATGATGCTGTGTTGTTTGCAGAAAGTAAAGAGGAGTTGCAGAAGGTTGTAAGTGTGTTTTATTATGTAAGTGTAGGAGGTCAAAAGTAAATGCAATTAAAGATAAAGTCATGATGTTTGAAAGGAAATGGAGTGAAAGTATAGACTTTTTAATACCATATAGAGTGAAAGAAGAAAGTGCTAAATTATGCTGTGGATATGGGGGAAAAAGACTGGAAGAAGTGAGGGAATTTAAGTAGCTGGGAGCTGCCTTGGGTAAGTGTGGTGATATGGAAGGACAGATAAGGGAGAGAGAGCAGTACAGGGTAGAAGAGTCATTAGATTCTTTAATGGAATGATGAAGGGTAGAGGTGTAAGTATGGAGGTGAAGAGAAGATTAAGTGACAGCATAGTCCTCCTAACCCTGACCTATGTATCTAAAACATGTAAGTGGAATGAGGTGCAAAGGTCAAGAATCCAAACTGTGGAAATGAGCTATTTAAGAAGAGCTTGTGGTGTGACTTGATGGAATAAAGAAAAAATTAAAGGGTGTATGAGAGATGTGATATGGAAAGGAATGCAAAGAGAATGAGTTGTGGAGTGTTAGCATGATTGAAATGTAATACTTTGAGGTGGTTTGGGCATGTGGAAATATTGCATAACTGGGAGTTTACAAGGAGAGAGTATGATAGTACTATTAAAGAGGTTGGTTTGAGTGAAAGACCACCTATGACGTGGGCAAGTAGGGTGGAGGAATACTGGAGGGAGAGAAACAGAGGAAGAATGAGTGGAATGGTGCATGGGAGAGAGGTATGTAAGGACAGGGATTAGTGAAGACTCTTTTGTTGTAGCCATCCCTTTTTTAGGAGTTCCCAAAGGGAACAGGAATCAGAGGTATAGATAGATGCACTGATAGATAGATAGAGGATATATGTATCTGAAGTGGAGGGAACAAGGAGATTGGAGAGCGAATTGGAGATGTAATGATGGAGTGAACAAGATTTTGAATAATCGGGCCTGAACATGCAGGAGGGTGAATGATGTGCATGGGATAGAATGAATTGGAATGATATGATATACTGGGTTCAACATGCTGTGAGTGTACTGAACCTGGGAAGCTGTGGTTTTGGTGCATTATATATGACAGCTAAGGAATGGATGTGAGTGGATGTAGCCTTTCTTCACTTGTTCCTGATGCTACCTTGCTAACATGGGAAATGGCGATCAGGTAGGAAAAAATCTGATATTTACATAATGATAATGAAAAAAATTCAGAAGTTGTTTCATCCACTACTTTTGTAATGTGTAGAATTTTTTATTTGAACAGTAATGTGTAGAATTTCGTATATGTTTGAGCTTCATGCTCTGAAAAGTGTGGGAGTTATTCCTGAGTGTCAGGCATAATTAAGGGTAGAGGTATGGCTACTAGTAGAGAAAGGATTAAGGGATAGCATAGTCCTCCAGACCCTGACCTATGCAGTCAAAACATGGACATGGGATGGGTCACAGAGGTCAAGAAACTAGGCTGTGGAAATAAGCTATTTAGGAGGAGCATGTTGTATGATTATAGGGAATGAAGAAAGTAATGAGGGGATGTATGAGGGATTGGGTATGGCAAGGAAGCAGATAGAGTGATTTGTTGAGTGGTAGAATGGGTGAAAGATAATACTTTGAAGTGGTTTGGGCAAGTGGAAAGAATGCAAGACGTGGAGTTTAGAGGGAGAGTATACAGTTAAAGGGGTTGGTGTGAGAGCAAGAGCACCTTTAACTTGGGGAAATAGAGTGTAAAAGTACTGGAGGGAGAGATATGTGGAAGAATGTGTGGAATGGTGTATGTGAGGGAGGCATGTAGGGACAAGGATAACTGGAGATGCTTTTGCCATGGCTACCTCAATAGTGGGAATTCCAGGTGGAAATAGGTATCAGAGATTGGTTAAAAGCAGTACTATAGATATGTTTGAGGACAGACTTGATAACTATTTTGCTTCAGATCCACGACTTACATGATTTTCACCCTCTTAGTAACGTTGACAGTTTTATAGGTTATTCTAATTTTTATCATGCTAATCTTTGAGTTTCTGATATCTTCCACTATCACAAATAGCCTCAAAAGGACCCAGTAGTCTGTTGCAGTTTGAATTCATTTGTATTAATTTTTTTTTTCATTTGATGTGAACCCTACTTTTTACCCTTTCTATCACTTAAAAGATGTAGATCTTAAAAGATCAGAGTTCATCTTTCAATATTATCTACAAAGGCATATATGATGGTTTTGAATTTTATTTGTAAATATATACTTCAAGTAGAAAAAAGGAAGAAGTAAACATAATGAATTCAGATTTTACTCTAAGGGTTCCGCAGTAATCAAGATGTAGCTTTATGTTGGAAACATCCATTAAGGGGATTGATAAAGATATTTTCTTGTTAAGAGTAAAATTATTTGAATTTAAGGCATGTTTTTATAATGTTTATATTTTCAGGTGTATTACACCGGTAACAATGGACCTGGTGGGAAAAGCAATCCTGGTGTTAGCAACAGTAATATGGGTGCTGCAGCATCAGTGCCCCCAAACATAGCAGGCTATAGTGCTTCCATGGGCATGACTGTACCTCAGCCTTCTCCGGTAGGAAGTATGGCTATGCCTATTTATACCTCAGCAGGTAATATGCCTGTTTATACATCATCTGGCAGTATAGGTATTCCTCCACCTGGAAATGGAGGGCTGGTGCCCATGGTGCCTCCTGGAGGTCAGTATCCTCCTACATACCTCTTCTCTTTACTAGGTGGTCCTGGGGGTACACACACATATGTACCACCTGGAACATATGCTGCACAGCATCCTCATAGGCCCTTTTATCTATCACATATACCACCAGTGGGTCCAGTGGCCCATTTGAAAGCTACACCTCCGCACCCTGGAGCTCCAGTAAATTCTGGCAATGGCAGCAGAGGAGGAAGTAGCAGCAGTAGCAGTAGCAGTAGTAGCGGAAGCACTCGAGGGTTCAGCAAAGGAAATCAGAGAGGGCATACACATGTGAAGGCTTGCTCTCGGTCATCTGACTCATCACCTTCCTCATCACAGTATTCATCGCCACCCCAGACACCTAGTCCTGACCATACACGAGATGGCCATGCTGAAAAGAGAGGTAGGGAATAGTAGTTAAGTACAGTAAATCATCTCTCTTGACTCATTACCTAGCTGAATTCAGATGATCAGATATTCTTAGATATTATTTGTCATAGTACTTGAAAAATTATCTGTTTTGATGATTTGAATAGGCTGAAAGAATCTTTATGCAGACACAAATTGTATTGTGTTTATATCCTGCCTGGCCAAAGACTCAAGTAGGCTTCTGCCATACTTTGAATATGGAGTTTTGGGCATTCTTGGGTAAACGTTTGGTTGGGATTGTAGTAATACCAATAGTTTTCGTACATTTTTTTTTCCAGATTTAACACTTACACTTTATATTATATTACCAAGGATTTGTTGAGACATTCCCTTTATACACTCTTAGCTTTAAGATCTTTGAATTGTACATATTTACATTGTGATTGATTTTTTGGGGAAAAGCTTATCCACAGTTTTTCTCAAATTTGGTTTAATGGTTTCACACTGGCCTTGAGTATCCCTTACTTTGAGGATGCTGTAATGTGCACCATGGATAAACTTTAAGCTGGTGATTGCTGAATGTTTATGTTTTCCAACAGTTCCTTTTATATTTAATACCCATGTTGCTTATCATATGACCAGGCATTTGTTAGAGTTTGTCCATATTAGAATGTGACCAATTTTAGCCAGGTGTAGGCCATTCTAAGATTATTGAAGAGCTAATAGAATTTTAGAATGCTCCCATTAAGAATGGCTAGATATTTATCATTTGAGTTACCCTTATGTAGAGTATGCATTTATTTGTTATTGTAAACCTTTCTAGAAGAGTTTCATGAACTGATTAGACTAGTGGAATGTAACCTCAGCAAGCATAAAAGGTCCCATTGAATTATTTTAGAATCATTTTACATTTTGGAATTGTGTTAGTTAACTTTTATGCATTTGTACAGTAATGGGTTCTTTTCAAGTTGACATGCATTTATTTTGTCATTTTGTGTTGAACTGGTTAGACTTTAAGAATGTTCACATCAGATTTAGCCATATTAAGGCCATTTTATGCTCTTTAAGATAATTCTTGGACTCTGTATCATAACTCTAGTCCAAAAATTACTAGAGGTACATTGGTAAATCTTGGGCAGAAATTTTTTTTAACTATTAATTGCTTTGGAAGACAGTAAGGAGAACAAGAAAACAGCTAGGAGTGAGTAAAGGGAACAGATGGTGAAGTGGTAACAAACATAAAGACGAGATGAAAAAGAGATGAAGTGAGCCTGCTAAATGGATTGGTGAAATAAGAAGAATTGTGGCAATCAGGCATATGGGATTGCATTTGAATTTCTTGAGAAAGGAATTAAGATTATTGTTGATTGTTTAATCAGGTTATTCAGCCCATGTATGGCTCAGGTTAAGGAGCCTGAGAACTCAGAATGGATGGTATAGCCAGCTAGATAAATCTTTGCTCTTTTTTAAGGCAAGGAGGACTGAAGTGAATGCTGAGATTGCAGAAGTATAAATATGCGGTATACTTTGTAATTTTTCAGGGAGAATGATGATTGAGAGGTTAGTGACATGGTCAAAACATCTGATTAGGGAGGAGCAGTGTGGCTCCAGGAGTTATAGAGGATGTGTGGTCCAGTTGCCAACTTTGAAGGATTTGTGAGTGAATTTCTTGGGAACAGAGTGTGAATTATATCTGGCATTAATGGCTTTGGAGAAAGTGTATGATAAGGTTGACAGAGAAGTGAATGCATGAGTTTTAGAGCAATGGGCATGTCTGTGGCATACTGAAGGTGGGGGAACATGGGAGGTGAATCATTTAGTGTTTGCAGACTCTAGAGAGAAACTGTAAAAGCTGGTGACAGTTTGGTAGAGAGTGTGAAAGAATAAAGTTGAGAATGAATGTGAACAGAAGGAAGGTGGTGAGGTGCAGAAATGAGATGAAACGAGATGCTTTGAGAGTAAGTCTGGATGAGGAAGATCTGGACATAGTGGAATGCCTTTATGCCTGGAAGTGGATGTAGTAGGAAGTTGAGAATGAACATAAACAAAGGTAAGGTAACGGTGTGCAGAAGAGAGATGAAGTAAGATGCTTTGAGAGTAAGTCTGAATGGGAGGAATTTGGACAGGTACATGGAAGTGGACTTGGTAGGGGTTAGAACCATGAGGGCTGAAGTGAATCATGGTATGGGAAATGTAACTAAGGGCCCAGGTGCACTGGGGAGTTTCTGGAAAGAGAGGCCACTTTCTGTTAGGGTAGAATAGATATCTTTGAAGACATGGTGGTACTCAGTTGTATGGATGTGAGTCTTGGTCCCGAAATGTAAAAGAACAATTGCTGGATGTAATGGAAGTGAAATGTTTGAGAATATTAAAGTATTGTGAGGCAGGTTGATTGGGGAAGGAATAACTCTATAAGGGAGAGGTGTGTTAGTAAGTGTAGTATAACTGAAAGAGCTGACCAGAGTGTACTGAATTGGTTCACACATTTGGAAAAGATAAGTCAGAAGTTGCGGGAAGGAAAGGGGAAACAAGAAGGAGATGGGAGGATGATATGAAAGAGGCTATAGGGTATAGAGACCTGAGATGTATGCTTTGGATAGAGTGAATTAGATCTATGAAGTGTACGAGAATGATGTGCTATCAATGGGCTGAATCATAACAAATGAAATGGTCAAGGCAAACATGGGATAGGCTATGTATAGTTGCCTGTTTTCATTGTATTATAAATGTGAGAAATAAATTCACAGGAATGAAATCAAAATAGCAAGAAAAATTAATTTGAAGGAAATGAAGACTCTAGTAAGTATGATGAAAAGATTATATTATATAGAGGTAGCTACTTAAAAGACAGTTGCAAGCACTTTGATGAATGTGAGTATTTTTATCCTATATTGTGTGTGGAAGCACTCCTGTTTGGATTTCATGTTATCAGAGAATGTCAAAGTAAGGAAGATTGTGAATATGCTAACCCTGAAGTCTGTTACAAATATTACATATGTATTAAGTCTGCAGATAAGGATAAAATGAAAATATTTCTTGCTAGCAGTTTCCTAAGGCCTCTTTCTTCAAGCCTTTTATTTTTATTTCCAAGGAGTATGCAGTATCTGGGTGGTGCCCTTTTAAGATTAGAAACAATGTCAACAGACCAATCTGTAGGAAAGGAGGCTTGCATAACTGTATTCTTTCTGTAGACTTGGCACCTTGTAGAAATTTTTGCCAGTAGAGCAAGGGCATCATTACCAACATACAAAGCTGCAATTTTATATATTGTGGCAGTTGCAACAGATACTCTACCTCCCCCAGTACATCTAGTGTTAAAGTTCTCACATTAGTCAGTTTTTGGGGTTGAGTAACACTGGTGGCCACAGAGTGGGACAACGACTCCTTTGAATATGCCATACTCTTCAGTTGATGCCACATGTTTATCTAAACCACCTCAGCTTTTTTTTTCCAGTACCTTGACCTTAAAGTCCTAGATTCTGGTATTTACACATACAGATTTTCTCCAACACTTCTAAAGGAAGAGGTCTGGAGAATGCTTAACAAATTGCATTGTACGTAATATTCATTCTGCTCAAAGAAAGTACCATTTGATCCTTCTTTGAAGAACCTGATGACGTGGATGTGACTGAAATCATGTGTTCAAAGTTCTTCTCCAGCTTTTGTCACAGTGAGGATATGACCTTCAAGGAGACATATCTCTGGGTTATGGGTATGTCAGGATAAGTGTCTCTAATCTGTCTTTCTAATGAAACTGGTTGTTTCCTCACTGCAGCCCAAATGGGAGCTTTCAGATGTCTAAGACCATTGACATTCTGATTGTATTTCTGGCAGTTTAACCCTTAAGCATCTCCTTATGAAAATTCTTCCCAGTAGCCTTGGGCTCTTGGTGGTGAGTAGGTGAATTACCAGTTATCGCAATTCTTACCAGAGCCGCCTCCATGAGGAAAAAGTCATCAGAGATATAGATAGGTAGATCGTCTGTAAACAAGAATGCTATGGTAAAGTGTGTTTTTCATATTTATTATCTAAACATTTCTCTTCAGAAGTTTTGTACCAAATGCATGAAGTAATAATCATCCACATATTTAGAAAAAATGCAGTATAAGAAGAAATGGCAAAAGGTGATTGAATTCTTACATAGATTTATTTGAAAACTTACAATTGATATATATTTTTGTAGAGCTTTCTTTTGTAAGTTCTTACTTAACATATTGATTAACAGTTATGTACACAATCAGAAAAATATAGAGGAAAATAAGTGAAATAGATGGAAGTCTTACTGGGGATAGAGGGATCAGCTTTGGTTCAAAGCATTCATTGTGTAATCAAAGAAATATGGTAAATTGATTTTCCTTTTATATTTTCTGCACAGTATTCTTAGTTAATGCTTAAATTGATAATCATCTACATATTCAGAAAAATATAGGAGAAAATAGATGAAATAACTGGAAAGCGTACAGAGCAATAGCAGTCATCTTTGGGTCAAAACATTTAACACATAATTGTTTAAAAGATTAGGAAAATTTCATTTTTTATGTATTTTTTAAATAGTTTTCCTTCTGTAGGTTCGTACTTAGGCTGGAATTCGTACTTAATGCTGGAACTGATAATCATCTACACATTCAAAAAATATATAAGAAAGGTGATATGAATAGAAATCTTAGCTGGGATTAGTTCATTCAATGTGCCTACTCAGCTGGCTGCACACTTTTGAGTGTTTTGCATGAATTCCTAAAATAGTGGGGGTAGTTTAGGTAAGTGAAAAATCAGAAAATTTTATTAAAGATGGATGAGTTTTGGTGACACCAGTGTATTTTGCCTATCACACTTTGCACCAGTTGCAGCAATGATAAGTTAGTCAGTTGTTGTTCGCTGATGGTACAGTTGTGGTGGCTGATTTGAGTGTGAAACTGCAGATGTTAGTGACTTGAGTTTGGAAAAGTATGTGAAAGGAGAAAGTTGAGAGTGAATGTGAATAAGAGCAAGGTTATTAGGTTCAGTAGGGATGATGGCCAAGTTATTTGGGATGTAAGTTTGAATGGAGAAAAATTGGAGGAAGTGAAGTTTTTTAGATATCTGGTATTGGCCTTAGCAGTGAATAGAAACATAGAAGCGGAAGTGAGTCACAGGGTGGGGGAGGGGGTTAAGGTTCTGGGAGCAGTGAAGAATGTTTGGAAGGGGAGAACATTATCTCGGAGAGCAAAAATGAGGATGAAAGGCGTGCAAGAAATAGAGTGAATTGGAACGATGTGGTATACCGGAGTCAACGTACTGTCAGTGGACTGAACCAAGGCATGTGAAGCATCTGGAGTAAACCATGGAAAGGTCTGTGGGAGCTGTGGTTTCAGTGCATTACATATGACAGCTAGAGATTGAGTGTGAACAGATGTGATCTTTTTGTCTATTCCTGGTGCAAGGTAGTGCCAGGTGATGAAGAGTGCTGCAAATTGAATCTTTTTTTTCTGAAGACAACAGACTTAGAGGAAGAGCATCTCAGATCAAGCATTGTCAAGTCTTCACTTGCATTTCTGACTCATGTCTCTAATATCTGTTTACATAGACAATGAAATATTGTGATGTCGATCTGATTTCGATAGATTTAGAGTATACAGAAATTATTGACAGCCTTATATCATGGTAATCAAAAATGAATGGAGATTGATGTGCTTTAAGCATTTAATAAGTGTTTCTGTTATGCCATTGTACGGTGATATTATCTCAACTACAGCTTGGCCAGGCAGGGTTTGTAGATTATCATTCAGTATCATATACTAAGAATCAGTAGCACTGCTTGCTCTTTGGCCAGTTAACTCCTCGTACATGGGAAACTCTGTGTTATGAATTAAGATTTGATATAAAAGATCATTACTTGAAGTTCTTCGTTTATCTATTTATGGTGTTATAGTGAGTAATGAAATCATGACAAGTATAACTTCATAGAAAGTTAGATATTTGGCCAGCATTTGTTGTGGATAAACGTTTTTCTTTTTCCTTTTTCAGGCAAGACTCAGGTTGATGGAGTGGATATATGTGAAGCTGGAGATAGTTTGGGTTTGTTGGGGTCAGGTGCTAGTGAGGAGGGCACTCCACCCCCCTTACACCAACCCCCTAATCCCATCTTGTTGCCCCCACAGGCAAACCTAACACGACCTCGTATTATGCCTTACCCACATCTCAGCTATGTTGGTTTTCAAGGAGGAATGATTAGGTATCCAGGTATACCTTTACCAACCCAAACACCAGTGGTGGCACCCAGAAATCCTGTTCCAGTGAATGGTGACAAATCTAGCCGTGAAACCACACCACCTGCTCCAGGAGCAGTACCATTGGTGCAGCAAGACCCTCAATGTTGTTTACGCTCACCTACTGAAGGCAGCACAATCCCAAGCACTTTGACAGGAAATAATATTGGGCGTAATGGTGGATCTCCCCACACCACAGCTTCCCTTTCAGAAGGCCCCCAGCCTCCTGCAGCCCACACTCCCGTCCCCAGTGTGGCTTCAGCCCCAACTGCCCAGGTACCTCCTGGCACTTCATGCACTGGGGCTCCACACAGCAATGTACAGTACAATGCTCCTGGTTACCCTGTGGTCATGAGTGCCCCAGTATTTCCACAGTTTTCTGGGTTCATGCCAGCTCACAGCTCAGCCCTGTCAAATGGTTTTGTTTCCCCAACTTTGCACCCAAATTTTGCATTTCCTGCAGTGGGTAATGGTATAAATGCAGAGTTTGTGTACAGTGGGCAATATCCTCTTGTAGGGGGCACAACCCAGGGTGGAGGAGGCCCAGGTACTGCATGTGGCACCCCAACTGGGATTGGACCACCCTCCACACCTGGTCCAGGACTTACAGCAGGACTGCCCTATACTCACTATCCTCCCACCCTGCCCCACACGCCCAATCCGTCCGCCGGTGCCAAGAAAACTTGTTACAACTGTGGGCAGGTAGGTCACCACGGTGCTGAGTGCAAGGAGGCAAACATTGAAGAGATGTGCAACGTACCAAAGACTGCCAGGTCTTGAGTACAAAAGTTTTGTGGTGCAATAATATATATAACCACTTTTGTGGCAGCATTTTGGAACATTAATTCACATGAAGATGGATATGGCTACTGTTCAGTTAGAGTTGAAAATGTATTGGTGGCCATTCTTCATTTGCAATGGTGAGGATATTATGACTAAATTTTATATGACTACCTTTTAGTAGTATTGAATGGCTGATGGTAATCAACTATGTCCAGGAAGTATGTCATCATGAGGATTAATTTGTTGTCAGAAGAATCCCTTCTCCAGGTCAGTATTGCTACTGTAAAGGCTTGGTTTCATCTTAATAGAGCAAGACTTCGGCCTTGATATGACTAAAATATTTTTCAACATTGAACATGATGTTTATATGAAAAGTTTTTTATCGTTGAAGTATTAGGAAACTTTTCAAGCATTTTGTACTTGTGAACTTTATTTGTGATAAGTAGCACTGTAACTGTGTGAGTATTCAAGAGGCCAAAGATGAGTTATTGTGATGAGGCCAGTGATTCATGAGGTAAGCACATGGGCTTTAGCTCAAAAATACATAGGAGGGTATTAAAGGGAGGGTCAAGAGATGTTGCCACTTCGCAGTCATAACATGAAAGCTGGGGGAAATATTGGCACTGAGACTTGGAAATCGTTACTTAGTTGTGTGTTTTTGAAAGTGATAAGAATTGTCTTGTCAGTTTTTGCAGTGAGGTATGATTTTCTGTTTTTGCAGAACAAGGCAGGGTGTTGAGATCTGTACACATCCTTTCAGACAAATCTTATGCATTCCATTGATACGGTAGTTATTTTAAACGTTTTGGCAGGCAAATTCTCAAGTGAATGTCTTATTATCAAATCACAGAAATGTTCAAGATATTACAAAAATTATAATTTCTGATTTTCTAATGATTCCTGGACATACATATTTTGGAGTAGGAATGATTGATTAGTAATCAGTTAATCAAAAGTACCCCAGATTATTTGGGAAGTGCTCATAACCAGTAAAGCTTGTGATTATCAGCTCATCCCTGCTAAGGCTCCTGATTTTGCTCTGATTGCCTGTATATCTTCATTTCTACCGTTAACATATTCGTCTTTTGAAAAGTACTGGGGAAGCAGCAGAAACATGAACATAAGTATAGAGTTGAAGCTTGTTAGATTGTTCAGATTTATTTTTCCCACTCAATGCCACCAGAGAAGTTTGATGATTTTAAGGTCTACTGCTGCTGTAAGAGGATTTAATAGCTATATATAGGCTATGAAATACAATCAGCTGAGAAAGTAAGAGATTTGGTGCAAAGCCAAGGGGATAATAGAGTTCCCCCAATGTCTTATGAAACAGGGTCCAGATGCTTGAGCTCATATTACCTGATGTTGATGTTATGCGAGGCCATAATATTTTCTAAGTCACTTAGTATCCAGTCATTACTTATTTATATTGTTTTGATGTGGTGCTTTTTTTCTGTTGTCAATGAAACTTAGAGTGGTTAAGTATTCTACAAAGGCTGGTTAAGGATTTATTGTGTTTCAAAGAATATGGCTACTCAAATAAGAACTGATCTAGATCATCACAGCTTTATATGATATCTGCTGATCTTGCTACAAGCAGATGGGTTTTAAGACAAAGCTTCAGCCTGCTTGTCAAATTTCTATATTTTGAAATGGTTATAGTTCAGAAGTTTACTTGGAATTTAGCTTATAATTTAGTTAATTTACACAGTATTGGAATTAATAGCTGCTATAGGTTGATGAGTAGAAGTTGCATATTGAAAAATAAAGTCAGGGAAAAGATTTCAGTCTTGGATTTGTAAGTACTGTATTTCATACATTTTAGTATATGACTCTATACAATGATGGCAGGGTACACACTTGTTATTTTAGCATTGGTATGAAAATACCGGTATAGTTTTATTGATGTTATTCAGTGATATCTTTGTAATGAACATTACAAAAAAAAAAAGATATTTTCATCATTTCTCTTGAAGTTGGGACTTTAACCCCCAGGGCAGTAGTGGTGTTAAGTTAAGGAACCAGGCTAACTTGATGGCAAATTAATGGTTTGGTGCTTACCGTGTGTGACCAACTCTGAAACACCTTTACTTGGAGTGAGGTACAAACTCGCACTCAGTGCGCCAGACCAGTGATTCACCATGAGATCATACATGTTCTACTGTGTATAATGAACGTAGATTATATTTTCTTGCTGAAATTTCCCTGTAATTACCAGTAATGCATTATTGTTCGTAACAGGCTAAAGACCCCAACCACTTTGACTTCTTAGATTTATGTCATCCCTTCTGCTCATTGGTAAATTTTACATACAGTTGAGCATTGTCCTTCTTAAAGGTCTTAGGATTTAACAAGAATCTACTCTGTGGTCATAATGATTGTGTTTGTTGAGTCCATCAGGCCTTTTTTTTTTTTTTTTTAGATTCCATGCAGTCAACAATTCCTTGAGGTTGGAATCTACCACATTTATTATAATTCTATAATTCTTATTAAGATCCTTCTTGCTTCATATGAAGCTATTTGTTATATGTAGAGACTGAAACAAGTTATTTGAGAGAAATGTTGACTACATTGTAGTAAGTAAATCAAAGGTTTTTATTTTACTTTTATTTTTTCTGTTATCACCTTTGCTGCAAGAGGTTAGGTTTCTTCAAGATTTACTAGATATGTAATGTATATTGTCGATATCTTATCTATTTTAACCAAAAATATGCATGTTTGTGTGTACAGTATATCCTTCTGTACATGTAAAAGTTTATATTTTCTTGTAGGCTAAAGTCTTTTTAGATTCAAAAGTTTTGCAAAATTGGGAAAATTTTTATGGAAGTGGGAGGTATAAAGTTGTAGAATCTTCCATTATGCATAATCATACTCATCAACAGTGCATTTTTAGCTAAAGGTCCAAGGTAGGAAGTCACAGAAGAGATTGAGTATGCCATTTTGGCTTTGTTAAGAGACTTCTGTGTAGGCTTTATGATGGCTGTATCTATTACATATCATTGGGTCCACAAAAAAATTGGTAAATGGTCACAGTTGCATATTAGTTATACTGTGAGGGGTGCAAGCATGTCTGAATCATGCAGATTAGTGTTATAGATGAAAGCATGGATAAGGGATGAGTAAAATTAGTGTCTTTAGAATTCACTGTAAGTGAAAGTGTTCTCAGTTTCCTTCATGGTGCCTCTGTGTTTATGCTGTCACCCTAGTTTTTTGAGAATCCATCTCTCTCCTAACATGATTAGTAAATGCCTCTCCTGTTTCTCTTTGGAAACTTCTTTTCCTTACCTTACTTATATTGCAGGTACCAGTGCTCTCTCTTTTCTAGCTTAAGAAGCCTTTTAGTAAAACCACATGAGAAAAAGGTTGAGCACTTTTCATTTGGTAGTACAGTATTTAAGACAGTTTTGTGTGTTGTTTTGAATTTGTGCCCATTTTCTTTGTGTGCATGTGTGTGTGTGTGGTATTTTATGCTTGTGTCACTTAGTGTGTCTGTATAATGTACATTTGCATATGTATGTTTGAATGTTTTGTTCTACAGGTATGTCTGTATTGCCCATCAAAAAATTGCCACAAACCTGGTGTGCCTCACAAACGGATTATGCATTACGCACACACATTTTTTTCATGCATCCTCACCACTTCTGCGTGAGTGAGGTAGCATCAAGAACAGATGACAGTGCCTTGGAGGGAAAACTCCTCTCTTGGCTCCTTGCTCTGTTCTTTCATAGGAAAAGTAATACAGGAAGGGAGGCTTTTCAGCCACTAGCTCCTGATCTCTTAGTTGCCTTCTACGACATGAAAGGAATATAAGGATTGTAGTCTTTCCCCCATCCCCAGGGATAATGCACAGAGGCATAAGTTTGTTGAATATTCCAGGGAAATTATATGGGATGGTATTGATTAATGAGGAAAGATTGACAAAGAGGATATATGTGTCAGAGGTGGAGGGAATGAGGAGAAGTGGGAGACCAAATTGGAGGTGGAAAGATGGAGTGAAAAAGATTTTGTGTGATCGGGGCCTGAACATGGAGGAGGGTGAAAGGTGTGCAAGGAATAGAGTGAATTGGAATGATGTTGTATACCGGGGTCGACGTGCTGTTAGTGGATTGAACCAGGGTGTGTGAAGCGTCTGGGGTAAACCGTGGAAAGTTCTGTGGGGCCTGGATGTGGAAAGGGAGATGGGGTTTCGGTGCATTACACATGACAGCTAGAGACCGATTGTGAACGAATGTGGCCTTTGTTGTCTTTTCCTAGTGCTACCTCACGCACATGGGTGGGAGGGGGCTGTCATTTCATGTGTGGCGGGGAATGGCGACGGGAATGAATAAGGGCAGACAGTATGAATTATGTACATGTGTATATATGTATATGTCTGTGTGTGTGTGTATATATATATATATATATATATATATATATATATATATATATATATATATATGTTGAGATGTATAGGTATGTCTATGTGCGTGTGTGGACATGTATGTATATACATGTGTATGTGGTTGGGTTGGGCCATTCTTTCATCTGTTTCCTTGCGCTACCTCGCTAATGCAGGAGACAGTGACAAAGTATGATAAAATAATAAGAAATATATTGATTAAGAGGGTGAAGGCATGTACAGAGCATGAGATTGGGGATGAGCAGTGTGGCTTCAGAAGTGGTAAAGGATGTGTGGATCAGATGTTTGCTTTGAAGAATGTGTGTGAGAAATATTTAGTAAAGCAGATGGATTTGTATGTAGCATTTATGGATCTGGTGAAGGCTTATGATAGGGTTAATAGAGATGCTTTGTGGAAGGTTTTAAGAGTATATGGTGTGGGAGGAAGGTTGCTAGAAGTGAAAAAGTTTTACCAAGGATGTAGGGCATGTGTATGAGTAGAAAGAGAGGAGAGTGATTGGTTCCCAGTGAATCTCGGTCTGCGGCAGGGGAGTGTGATGTCCCCATGGTTGTTTGATTTGTTTATGGATGGGGTGATTAGGGAGGTAAATGCAAGCTGTGGAGGGAGGGGTGAGTATACAGTCTGTTGTGGATGAGAGGGCCAGTTTTTGTTCGCTGATGATACTGCTCTAGTGACTGATTTGAGTGAGAAACTACGGAAGTATGTGACTGAGTTTGGAAAATTGTGTGAAAGAAGAAAGCTAAGAGTAAATGTGAATAAGAGCAAGGTTATTAGGCTCAGTGGGGTTAAGGGACAAGTTACTTGGGATGTGAGTTTGAATGGAGAAAAAACTGGAGGAAGTGAAGTGTTTTAGATATCTGTGAATGGACTTGACAGCAAATGGAACCATGGAAGCAGAAGTGAGCCACAGGGTGGAGGAGGGGATAAAGGTTCAGGGAGCAGTGAAAAATATATGGAAGGAGAGAATGTTACCTTGGAGAGCAAAAATGGGTATATTTTAAGGGATCGTAGTTCCAACAATGTTATATGGTTGCAAGGCATGGGTTATAGATAGGGTTGTACTTGTACAGAGGAGAGTGGATGTGTTGGAAATGAAACGTTTGAGGACAATATGTGGTGTGAGGTGGTTTGATCGAGTAATTAATGAAAGGGTAAGAGAGATGTGTAGAAATAAAAAGACTATGGTTGAGAGAGCAGAAGAAAGTGTTTTGAAATGGTTTGGTCACGTGGAAAGAATGAGTGAGGAAAGATTGACAAAGAGGATATATGTGTCAGAGGTGGAGGGAATGAGGAGAAGTGGGAGACCAAATTGGAGGTTTATATAAATGTGAATAAGAGCAAGGGTAAGAGAGATGTGTGGAAATAAAAAGAGCATGGTTGAGAGAGCAGAAGAGGGTGTTTTGAAATGGTTTGGGCACATGGAGAGAATGAGTGAGGAAAGATTGACCAAGAGGATATATGTGTCGGAGGTGGAGGGAACGAGGAGAGTGGGAGACCAAATTGGAGGTGGAAAGATGGAGTGAAAAAGATTTTGTGTGATCGGGGCCTGAACATGCAGGAGGGTGAAAGGAGGGCAAGGAATAGAGTGAATTGGATCGATGTGGTATACAGGGGTTGACGTGCTGTCAGTGGATTGAATCAGGGCATGTGAAGCGTCTGGGGTAAACCATGGAAAGCTGTGTAGGTATGTATATTTGCGTGTGTGGACATATGTATATACATGTGTATGGGGGTGGGTTGGGCCATTTCTTTCGTCTGTTTCCTTGCGCTACCTCGCAAACGCGGGAGACAGCAACAAAGCAAAAAAAAATATATATATATATATAGAAAAGCAAATGGATTTGTATGTAGCATTTATGGATCTGGAGAAGGCATATGATAGAGTTGATAGAGATGCTCTGTGGAAGGTATTAAGAATATATGGTGTGGGAGGCAAGTTGTTAGAAGCAGTGAAAAGTTTTTATCGAGGATGTAAGGCATGTGTACGTGTAGGAAGAGAGGAAAGTGATTGGTTCTCAGTGAATGTAGGTTTGCGGCAGGGGTGTGTGATGTCTCCATGGTTGTTTAATTTGTTTATGGATGGGGTTGTTAGGGAGGTAAATGCAAGAGTCCTGGAAAGAGGGGCAAGTATGAAGTCTGTTGGGGATGAGAGAGCTTGGGAAGTGAGTCAGTTGTTGTTCGCTGATGATACAGCGCTGGTGGCTGATTCATGTGAGAAACTGCAGAAGCTGGTGACGGAGTTTGGTAAAGTGTGTGGAAGAAGAAAGTTAAGAGTAAATGTGAATAAGAGCAAGGTTATTAGGTACAGTAGGGTTGAGGGTCAAGTCAATTGGGAGGTGAGTTTGAATGGAGAAAAACTGGAGGAAGTGAAGTGTTTTAGATATCTGGGAGTGGATCTGTCAGCGGATGGAACCATGGAAGCGGAAGTGGATCATAGGGTGGGGGAGGGGGCGAAAATTTTGGGAGCCTTGAAAAATGTGTGGAAGTCGAGAACATTATCTCGGAAAGCAAAAATGGGTATGTTTGAAGGAATAGTGGTTCCAACAATGTTGTATGGTTGCGAGGCGTGGGCTATGGATAGAGTTGTGCGCAGGAGGATGGATGTGCTGGAAATGAGATGTTTGAGGACAATGTGTGGTGTGAGGTGGTTTGATCGAGTAAGTAACGTAAGGGTAAGAGAGATGTGTGGAAATAAAAAGAGCGTGGTTGAGAGAGCAGAAGAGGGTGTTTTGAAATGGTTTGGGCACATAGAGAGAATGAGTGAGGAAAGATTGACCAAGAGGATATATGTGTCGGAGGTGGAGGGAACGAGGAGAAGAGGGAGACCAAATTGGAGGTGGAAAGATGGAGTGAAAAAGATTTTGTGTGATCGGGGCCTGAACATGCAGGAGGGTGAAAGGAGGGCAAGGAATAGAGTGAATTGGAGCGATGTGGTATACAGGGGTTGACGTGCTGTCAGTGGATTGAATCAAGGCATGTGAAGCGTCTGGGGTAAACCATGGAAAGCTGTGTAGGTATGTATATTTGCGTGTGTGGACGTGTGTATGTACATGTGTATGGGGGGGGGGGTTTGGGCCATTTCTTTCGTCTGTTTCCTTGCGCTACCTCGCAAACGCGGGAGACAGCGACAAAGTATAAAAAAAAAAAAAAAAAAAAAAATATATATATATATATATATATATATATATATGACATCTAGAGACTGAGTGTGTAATGCACCGAAACCACAGCTCCCTATCCACATCCAGGCCCCACAGACCTTTCCATGCTCTACCTCAGGCGTTTCACATGCCCTGATACAGTCCACTAACAGCACATTGACCTTGGTATAGCACATCATTCCAAATCACTCTTTTCCTTGTATGCCCCTTACCCTCCTGTATGTTAAGGCCCCGATCACTCAAAATCTTTTTTCACTCCATCCTTCTACTTCCAATTTGGTCTCCCGCTTCTCCTTGTTTCCTCCACCTCTGACACATATATCCTCTTTGTCAATCTTTCCTCACTCATTCTCTCCATATGTCCAAACCATTTCAACACACTCTCTTCTGCTCTCTCAACCATAGTCTTTTTATTTCTACACCTCGCTCTTACCCTTTCATTAATTACTCAATATATATATATATATATATATATATATATATATATATATATATATATATATATATATATATAGGAGGTTGTTTCTCACATTGCTTCAAGTTTGCATTGTATGTCATTGCTAAGGGTACCTTTACAGTTTCTTTTATCCACATCCTTTACCTTGCAGCTGCTAGAATAATCTAAAAAATAGTGGGCAGTACATTTTAGCTTGTGAGTGTGTGAGTAGGGAGGGAGGGAGGGAGGGAGAGAGAGAGAGAGAGAGAGAGAGAGAGAGAGAGAGAGAGAGAGAGAGAGAGAGAGAGAGAGAGAGAGAGAGAGAGAGTAAAAGAGGTGATTGAGGGGGATCAGTAGGTGAAATGTCTGTTTATAAGCTTTCTCAATTATTGTGGAATCATAGCATCAGTGGTGGCAGTTCTTGAGCATTAGTCTCCAATGACCAATAACTAATGTGATGTGATTAAACGTGATAAAGTTTGTTCACTGTACCTTGAGATTTTCCCAGTCCCGCAGAAGTTGAGTAAAAGAGGCAGACTATATAACTTATGAACTTATCCATGAATATTTTATGTGGCAATCAGTCTTGGTGGTATGATTGGGTATACCAAGTTTGTTTGCCAAGTTTTACCTTCCTAAGTTGGGTTGTTCTTGAAGTATTCAAAAGCTTCAACAATAACCCTATTTTCTTGATGAATTACACTGGGTGGATGATGAGAGTTTCATAGTTCAGGGTGTAATTAGCAGCTAGCTTAGGAGACACTGTACAACTGGTGAACTACAAACATGAACTCTGGTTAGGAATGTTTCCATCTGCCAGTGATTGAGCACCTATATAACACTACAATATTTTGCCTTTTTATATGGAATGCAGTACTGTTAAATGTTCAAAGGCTGTATTTTTTCTGTATGTAGCTGGAATAGATTCACTTGTTCATTCAATATTGTGTTATATTTTGCAATGTAATATTGATCTGAATAGATTATCATTATAGTTTTTTAAAATGCTAGTGGATTTGAGCACATGAAGTATACACCCATTTTCACAGCCTGTATAAGTCATGTGATTGTAAGTATTTATGTATGTATATGAAGCTATGGCAGCTGATCTCTTAATAATGACCAAAGTTTTATCATTTATGTGATAGGTAGGCATGAATGTGAGTGTGCTGTGTTTAGCGGGATTCAGTTTGCCAATGTGAGCTTGAAGATCTATAAGGTTTTCCAATTAGAAAGTATTTAGGCTGTATAAAAATGACCAATTGACAACAAAAACTTGAAAAAAGTTTGAACATTTTTATGCCTTATAGATGATATCGGTTTAAATAAATGACATATTGCCTTTGCTGTTTCTTGCAGTTTTACATGAAATTCCTATTAATGATGTAATTTTTATGTATTGCAAGCCTGTGTTTTCATGTGTGCCATTCCATAAAATCTGACTAGTAGTAAAAGATATTTTAACTACATCAAATGGTTCACCTTTGCAGAAAGCTGATTGTTGTTGGATTAAGTTTTATCTCCTAGATGTATCTGTTGTGGCATGGTTCCAGTCCTCAGCCTTTCCCATGAATGCAACTTAAGAAATGTGGTTGTTACAGAGCATTTTGTGTATTGTTTATCTTGATGCAATAATATTTCTAAGGGTTTTTGCAGTTACAGTGAGGATTTATTAAATATTTTTGCTGTATTATATTGCTATTATTCAGGTCATATATTTTATGGAAGAGATTAGGATATATTTTATTGAATTATTTGCTTGTATGTTTCGTGTCTGTTGTTTTTCACCATGATATTTGTGCTCAAGCTTTAGATATTCTAAGTTAGTGTAACTTTCTTTTAGTGGTTTAGATACCAGATGGGATTTTAAAGCATTTGTTTGGTAATGGTTTTACCCATGTGTATCATCACTCGAGTCACTCCCTTACTGTAAGTTACCTAAAGGCCACTCCCAAATATGACTTTTTTCTGCCCTCCATAACCTTCACCAGTCTTCATGCAAGCAAGAAATACTCATAAAGAATATAATCCAACTAAGAAAGTTGGGAATTACTCATTACTCAAATGACATAGGGTGGTTGAAATGATTTATTAACACCAAGAAGTGAAGTTAAATTTTGCTGTGAAAGAAAGTGGGCATTTGCATTTTTTTCATACTTGTTTGCCATTTTCCAAGTTAGTGATGTCACACCAGAAAGAGCCAAAGAATGGCCTCATTCGCTCATATCCACTCTCAGGTTATCATGTATAATGCACCAAAACTAAAGCCCCTTACCTGCAATCAGGCCCCTTAGACCTTTCCATGGTATCCCTTGAATGATAAATATTTCTTGGTTTAGCCCATTGATAGTCCCACAGCCCCAGTTACTCCATTTCACTGTATCCTATGCATACCTCACCCCTTCTTGCATGTTTATGCCTTGATTACTGAAAGCCTCTTCTACTCTTTCCCACCTCCTTGGTTTCCTGCTTTTCATAGTTCTCTATACTTCTGACATGTGTACCCTTTTATTCATCCTCTCCATATTTCCAAACACTTTTAAAAAGCATACTCTCTTCAGCTGTCTCAGACATATTCGTATTACTACTGCGTCTCTGTCTTATCCTGTCAGTTTGTAGTCTGTGAACCCTCCTTTGACATGTCCTTGGACATTATCATTTCCAGCATATTCACCCTTTTTCATACTATTTTTGGGCCATTCCTCGTCTGTTTCCTTGCGCTACCTCACTGACCCAGGAGACCGATTAAGTATAAGAAAAAAATATATATATTTTTATACATGATCACTATTTCCCGCATCAGTGAGGTAGTGCCAGGAAACAGACAAAGAATGGCCCATCCACTCATATAACACACATATGTATATTTATATATATACGCACATATATATACACATACACATAAGCAGACATTACATACATACACATATACATATTCATACTTGCTTGCCTTCATCCATTCCCATCGTTACCCCACCCCACAGGAAAACACCATAGCTATCCCCCGCTTCAGCAGGATAGCGCCAGGAAAACAAACAAAAAAGGCCACATTCATTCACACTTGGTCTCTGGAGAAGGCATATGATAGGGTTGATAGAGACACTTTGTTGAAGGTTTTAAGAGTATATGGTGTGGGAGGTAAGGTGCTAGAGGCAGTGAAAAGTTTTTACCAAGGATGTAAGGCATGTGCACAAGTAGGAAGATCGGAGAGTGATTGGTTGTTTAATTTGTTTATGGATGGGGTGGTTAGGGAGATAAATGTAAGAGTTTGGGAGAGAGGGGCAAGTATGCAGTCTTGGGGATGAGAGGGCCTGGGAAGTGATACAGCTCTAGTGGCTGATTTGTGTGAGAAACTGCAGAGGTTGGTGACTAAGTTTGAAAAAGTGTGTGAAAGGAGAAAGTTGAGAGTAAATGTGAAGAACAGCAAGATTATTAGGTTCAATAGGATTGAGGGACAAGTTACTTGGGATGTAAGTTTGAATGGAGAAAAACTGGAGGAAGTGAAGTGTTTTAGATATCTGGGAGTGGACTTAGCAGCAGATGGAAGCAGAAGTGAGTCACAGGGTGGAGGAGGGAACGAAGGTTCTGGGAGCAATGAAGAATGTGTGGAAGGAGAGAATGTTATCTTGGAGAGCAAAAATGGGTATGTTTGAAGGAATAGTGGCTCCAACAACTTTGTATGGCTTGGGCCCTGTGTTGGAAATTAAATGTTCGAGGACAATATGTGGTGTGAGGTGCTTTGTTCAAGTAAGTAAAGAAAGGGTAAGAGAGATGTTTGGAAATAAAAAGACTGTGGTTGAGAGAGTAGAAGAGGATGTGTTGCAATGGTTTGGACATATGGGGAGAATGAGCAAGAAAAGATTGACAAAGAGGATATATGTGTTAGAGGTGGAGGGAACAAGGAGAAGTGGGAGACCAAATTGGAGGTGGAAATGAAGTAATGCTAGGAACAGACGAAGAAGTGGCCTCTTATGCTCACTTCCATTCTTAAGCTCTTATGTATATTGCATCAAAACTAAAGCCTCCCATCCACTGTCATGTCACAACCACTTTATATTCCCTGGTTCTTCCCATTGACAGCACATCTTGTAACCCAAATAATCTTGCTTTATTCTCAACTCTTTTTTCATACACTCCCAAGCTCCTAAACCAGCTTCTGCATTGTCATACTCGAATGTGCCACCAGTGCCATGTCATCAGCAAACAGTAACTGACTGGACATGAGAGAGAGACAGACAGAGACAGAGACCCAGACAGACTGTAGACCTTTTCCTCTCTCCAAGACCCTCACTGTCACTTTCCTCACCACCTCATCAGTTCATCTATTAACAAATTAAACAACCATGGTGATATTGGACACCTATGATAAAGGCATACCATATGGAACTACACATCTCTTGGTATAATGTTGAATAATTTTCCTCCATGCTACAGTTAGGAAAATTATGATGCTTTTTCACTGTATCTTGGGAAACTGTGTGAAATTTGGTAGTATTTTTATTCACATTTATATTCAGACGCATGCACATACTTTTTTGAGAGAAGGGACCCTACAATTATAGTATGCTGTCTCCATAATGAATGAATAGGTAATTACACACACACACACACTTCAAGATTCTGTGTGTGAAAATGAATTGGGAGTCAGCATTGTCCCTACCAACATCAACTTGTAAGGGGAATTAAATAGACTCCATAGTTGTTTTGAAACATGGTTGATGAAATTCAGACCGAGCTAACGTAAAGTAATGAGGTAGAACAAGGTGAAAGATGGCCTCCTTATGATTATTACTTGGCAAGAAATAGGTATTAGGATTCTCTCTGTTAGGGGGACTTGAGAGTAGACTTCATCCCTAACCTGTCATCAGTGCCCATATTAGAATAGTTAAAGAGACGCACTTTCTGCTGGCAGATATCAGAATAGTTTGTAAGTATATGATTAAGGAAATATTTAGCAAGCTCTTCCTATTCTACACAAAGCTAAGACTAGAATATACCTCTCAGGTTTATTCAGTGAACCAAAAGAAGCACAAAGAACTCATAGTGAAGGACCAGGCAAGGGCAGCAAAGATGGCAAAAAATTAAGACAGCTAAACTACAGGGAAAAGCTGGAAGCTTTAGATTTACCCACCTTAGAAGATAGAAGACTGATGGATGACCAGATCACAACCTTTACTTTTTAAAAGAGATTGACACTTATGGCATATTTGAATTCACTGGCATGAATGGCTAAAAGGTATTAAGATTAAACGTACTCATCCTGCTTTACTGTGGCCAATTCCTTTGCTTATGAGGAGGTGACTAAGTGACCCAATGTGGACAGTGGACAGTTTTTTGAGAGATACAGGGATAGAGCAACCAGATGTAACTTGAAATTAAGTAAGAAACATGTAAACGAGGATGTAATGTAATGGAACACATTACCTGAAGACATTGTTTATGCTGACAGCATACATAAAGTCAAAGAAGTTGCATGTTAGTAGAAATGGGGTCATATGAGTGCAAAACTCCCTCCCTATACAGTACAAATAGGTAATTACACTTGCATTCTTGTACATGGATAAAGAAATATTCAGCAGCATGGTCACGTCCTGTATGAGATAAAACCTACAATATTCTGTTAAGTTTGTCCTTGACATAAAGAAGCACAGAGACAATTAGAGAAGGCCAGATGAGAACAACAAAGATGATGCCAGAATTAAGAGAGCCACATTACAGAGAGACTTTAGAAGCCATAAATTTATCTAGCTTGGAAGAGAAAAGTATGAGTTAAGTTGCCCATAACTTTTAAGTTTCTAAATTTCTTTGATGATTTCAACAGAGCTGTTTTTTGAAGGATGCCAAAATAAAGAAACTAGAGGCCATGATGTGAAAGTAAGTGCGACACTTGTTAGAAAAGTTATGATGTAAAAAAGTGCTTTTATTGTATTGAGGAGTGGATGTATGAGTAAACTGATATAGAAAGTTATGAGAGCAGACAGCATACAGAAATTTAAAAAAAATTTAATAGAAAAAGTGTAAAAGAGATGGGACCCCATGAGTGTAGAACTATTGTGGGGGTTAAGGGAAATACTCATCTCAGTGCTAGGGAGAACTGTTTTTGAAACTTTCAACTACAAGGCAAATGATTATTATTCCTTGACATTTGAGGGACTATGACAAAGTCATAAGTACCTCATGAACCAAGCAAGTAAGATCCCATAGTCCAGAAAAGGGATAATAGAAGTCAGCCAGATTAGGCTTAGCAAGGTCCGTATTTCTAACTCTTAGACAACATATCTAATGCAGTTAAGGAAAAATAACCATGAAAGTAGATAGAAAGAAGAAAATAAAAAATGAGAGGAATTATGTTATTGATTGTATAGGATTCTCAAGGGAGCATAAAAAGAAATCACTGGAAATTGGGAACCTGACAGGTTATAGCATCCACATTATGGCTGAAGTACATATGCTTAGGTTTAGAATGTACCACCAAGGAGGCATGTTCGAGGATATTGCAAGGGACCCTGAAAAATCCAAAAAGCATGAGAATTAGATGAAGTAAATAGAATAAAAAAATTGAATACAAAATTCATTCAAGATGCTCTCAACACGAATCCAGTTAAGAGGAAGATGCAGCCAGCCCAATCTTCATGACCGGTAGACACTGTAGGGGAGATGTAAGAACTAGATGATTCGGATGATAAAGAGAACCAGAAATCTAAAGAAATTGAAGGAGTAGACATATAGAGATTCAGAAACAAACAGGCAGAATGAATTATTTTATGAGGTCATTGAAAAATCATTATAATTGGCAGACGACTGTCAGGGAAGCATTTGGTGCAGTGGATAGAAGACTAAGCAGGCAAGGATTATTCAAGACAGTTATGTAGCAACAAAAAGAAAATTGATGAGGTAAAATTATGCAGGAGAGGGAGAAAGGTGGGCTATTACACAAACGAGGTAAAGTGTACATAAGGGTTTTAGCTGAAGTAAGTCTGTGATGATCTTTGGCTTGGAAGGGGAGCATTTCAAAAAATGATGCACTGACCATGATAAATGCAAGGTGAGATGTAAAAGAAGTCAAGGGATGGGGAAAAATCCTGGCAAGATAACATGGGAAAGCCATTGAGGGTAACATTTGAGTGTCTACTAATCAGGTGCTTAAGCAGGGAAATGCATTTGTCCAAAAAATGTAAGGAGTGTTTTTCAAGATTGACAAGTTGCAAGAAGAGAGATGGGCTAGTGGCAAATTGAGTTGAGCTGGAGTTTAATGATGTTACTAAGAGGTAGAAACCCTGACATTTTTAGAATAATGCTAAGAAGACCAACCAGAGGGGTACACAATAGCAGGGAGTGACAGAGAAGATATAAGAGGCTGTTGGCTCTTGATAAGAGGTGCTATTACATTCTTGGAAATAGCAGTTGATAAAATCTACAGACGGTACTTAATATTGAATAGATAAAACTGATTGCAGTACATAATAGGCTGTTAGTTTACAACCCTTTAAGGAACTGAAGTGAACCAGAGCAGATGTACATCGAGAATAATGAACAATCAGGATGCGAGAGTAGGATAATGGATTTTCACAAAGATGCAAGTCATCTTTGCTGTAGAAGGTTTTTTGAAATCCACAAAAAAATACCAGCAGAGGAGAATCAAAGAGAGACTTGGTTCAGCAAGAAAGGCAGAAAAGCAAAGATGTAGGTGACACTGTAGCTGGCTGGCACATAAAGGCAGGAGGGATATAAAGGGAAATTTTTGACAAGGCAGAGGACAAACTAAAACTTCTACAAGTTTATCCAGGTTAGGGTGCTTGAGGGGAAGAACTCTTGATGGAGAGAAAATGTATAAGGAACTGTAGGACAAATTTGAAGGGGATTTTACTTTGGAGGATGATACTGCCCCAGCATTTGCAAGATGGAAGGGAGAAGTTTTAGAAAATAAGGAAATTGATGGGAGTAACATAAGCATGCTATTTTAAACAACTTGATTTTTGATAAGGCTGATGGTCCTAATTAAGTCTTCCCATGCATGCTGAAGTAATGTGCAGAAGCACTTCCTGATTCACTGGAAATTACCTAGATAAGAAAGAACCAAAGTGAGAGTAACAGTGGTTTTAGTGAAAGTAAATCACATGTAATGAGACATAGATTTTTATCTGATGGTGTACTCGTGTTTTAGGCAAAAGAGAAAGTTAGGGTAATTATATTTGGACAGCCAGAAAACATTTGACACTGAACTGCACAGGAGGTTGATTAAGGAGCAAGATCACCAAGGAGGAATAAGAGGGAGATTCCTTTAATGGGTAGATTATCATAGTGATTATCTTTATGAAAGGGAACAAAAGGATGCGTATTTGAAGAGCCTTATCTAAATGGGTGGAAGTGGAGTGCTGCTGGGTTCTATTGTGGGATTGTTGCTTTTCGTGATTTACGTGAATGAAGGTATCAACTTCTACCTGAATGAGTTTGCAGATTGACACAAAGGCCATGAGGGGAGCAAAAAGCAAGGTGGATTGCATCAACTTATAAGGGTACAAGACAAATTCCAAAGTTAGCTGATACATGGTTGATAAAGTTCATATCAAGGAAACATAAAGAGAATAGATCATGGCAAAAAAAAATCCTTGACATGGATATCTCATTAAGAAATAACTGCTGGAATCTGTGTGTAAGGTAGACTGGTAGTTGACATCTTCCCTAACCTGCCACAAGCATTCCACCTTAGTAGAATAGTAAAGTAGACTAACTGTTTGTTAGCAAATAGTAGAATTGCATTCAACTTCATAAATATTCAGCTTGCTTTTAAGGCCAAAAGTAGAATATGATTCCCAAGTTTGGTTGCCACACTTAAAGAAGCACCTACAACCAATAGAGAAGGTCAAGGGGGGCAACAAAGAATGTTCCAGAATGACAGTAGAGGAGTTGCAGGGAAAGGCTGGAGGCCTTAGATTTGCCTGCTATAGAGAAAAGAATGATGGATGACCTGATCACAATCTAGGCTAAGGTTTTTATACCAGAATGATGATGAAGATAGGGATAGGACAACCTGGGGCCATAACTTGGAATTAAGCAAGAAAACGTGAAAATTATGGAAAAAAGATCTAACGTAGTATGAGTGATAGATGAGTGAATTCCATGAGGAAATAATAAATGCAGTTAATATACAGAAGTTTAAAAAGTTGTTTGATGGTAGAGATGATGCAAAAGAAGAGTGTAAAACTCTCCAAATACAGTACAAATATAATATTACACACTCATCTGATCTTTTAAGTTTTTAAATCATTTGGCTGATTCTGGATCGAACAGTTTTTCAAGAGACGCAGAACCAAAGTGACCAGAGGCAGGGCCAAGAAACAAGGCAAAAATATGGTTATAAAGGATGTTAAGAAACACTGATATAGTGTAAGGGTGGTGTATGGTTGGACTGATGTAACCAAGGGGACTGTGAACGCATTGAAAGTTATGGAGATAGGGCCTCACAAGTGTAGAACTTGCCTCCCTTGCTTTATAGGTAGTTGATTATGCATGCAGTATGGAAGTGGATTCCTGCCTGAATATGTTTGCTGATAATGCATGTAATGAAATTGAGAAACATGAGGAATACATCAGTTTACAAAGGCAAGTCTCTGCAAAATGAGACCTCAGTGTGAATATATCATCTAGCAGGAATCTGTGTGAGAAAGACATGGAAATAGATATCATTCCAAACCTGTAAACAAAGAGCCATCATAAGAGAATAGGGTGATCAACTGTCCGTTAGCAAATATTAGATCTACATTCAATTTTATGGATAAGAAAATTTTCAGCTAGCAGCTCACATTTTGCACTAGTTGAAAACGAATGTGCTTCTTAAGTTTGGTCACTATAGCTAAAGAAGCACAGAGAGCTATGTGATACAGAAGAGCAACAAAGATGGTACCAGAATTAAGAGAGCTGATTTACAGGAAAAGACAAAAGGTTTGAAATTTTCTCACCCAAAAAGAGGGGTAAACTGATACAACCTTAAGTTTTTAAAACATTGATAATATAGGGAGTGAACTGGTCTTTTAGAGTAGTAGGGATGGAACAAACAAGGTATAGCATGAAATTAAGCAAAAAAAGTTGAGAAGATTGTGAAGTACTCTTATTGTATAAGTGTGGTGGATGAATGAAATAAAATGAAGATATGGTTAATGCAGACAGCATATAGAAAGTTGTATGATGGTAGATAATACTCAAAAGTTCAAAACTCCTTCCCTGTGCATTACAAGTAGGTCATTACAAATTGGGTGTTACACACCAGTTTGGTTACCACAAAGAGCTTATAAAGAAGGTCCGGTGGAGGGCAAAAAAGTTGGTACCAGAATTATGAAAGCTGAGTTACAGAGAAAGACGAGGTCTTAAATTTGTCCACTATGGAAGAGGAAAGAATTTTTTTGACCTAAGTACAGTAATGAGATGTAACAGGAGCAAGACAGGATGGATTGTGTGTGAATGGGGAAACCTGGCATGATATTTTCAGGTAATTCTTACTGTAGTCACATCTGTGTTTTTACAGCCTTTTCAATAATGAGATGCTGTATTTTATGTTGCTTAAAAGATGCATCCAGTTTAATAAATATTTCTTTTAGAACTCATAGTCATTGTTCTTACATCATATTGTTGATGGAGACCATGAACAGTTCTTCAAAAGATGTAGGGGTAGGACAACCAGAGGACATCATAAAATGAACTCCTTAACTCCTCAGTTAGGTCTCCTTTCTAACCCTGTGAATCTCGCACTTTTCAGGTTGTTTGAATATCTATTCTTTAACCTTACAAATAAAAGATATTCATATAACACTGAAAATAATCACCTCAGAATTATATATTATCCTGTAATATCACAATAATAATGTGTTGAAGTTCTGTAGATGTCTCAGCACAGTGTGCTAAAAAGTGCAGAAGTAAGGCTGCCAGTAATGATGATTCATTGATCATTTTTTTCCTTAACAGTAAAATTATAAATGTTTGTAAAAGTATCATCTACACCAGTGAGACACGGTGTTATAAAGGTCCTGTAGGTGCTGGAAGCACTGCCCCCACTTGCGCTAGAAACACTTTCGTTTGCTTCATCTAAATCAGCTTTCAGTGCCAAAGTCGTGATTGATAGAATTACTATCCATATGATGTGGAAACAGATCATCATTATGAAGTAATTCAGGATCATATTCTGCATGGTCCTCAAATATTAGCCAAAAGCCACTCAGTCTCCTTCTTAGAAAACACAAGAATAAGGGTGAACTTATTGTGCTCTACCTCCCCTGTAAGCACTCAGTCCTGGCTTTTTTTTTTTTTTTTTATAAGGCTCCAGTCATGGTAAAGAGTTCAAACCAAGGCCTGGCCTTTATTGAAATATAGAAAAAATTGGGCAAAAGAAAAGACAGAAAAGTATTTGCGAATGTTGGAGGAAGTGAAAAGCCTGTCTTTTAAAATGTGCCAGGTCATAGGTATTGGGAAAGACATGAGTTCAAGAGTTTCAAAGCTTTGACATGTAGGATAGGGAAAGAAGCAGTTATCAAAACGGCCCACCCTTGAGTTGCTAATGGCCACACAGTAATCGTGACGCAGCAGCTTGTCGAGTATTGTGTGGTCTTCCAAGTTGTTGGGGCACACAAGTAGCTAACTCTTGGGAGCAAAATCGTAAGTGAAAACAGCATAGTTTTAAGGGAAAAGAGATAGTGCATGAAGAACCTCTTAACACTTTTACAAGAGAGACAGTGGGTAGGCTGGAGTACCAGAAGGCATTTATCACTATACTGCATGGAAAGCCAGTTAAGAAATAGGATCATTGGTTTATAAGTTAGCATTCCTAACAGAGACGCATTCACGTGTCACCCAGGGTCACCCGCAAGGGTTGGAATCCTGGTTGCAGTGGTCGGTTCCGCAGTCAACCCCAATGTTCATCCTCCCTTACGGGATGGTAGGTAAATTTGATACCTAGAGTAGTCCAATAGGAATATATATATATATATATATATATATATATATATATATATATATATATATATATATATATATATATATCAACACTCTGTGCTTTCTCAGAGTTTTGATGAACATGACTTTGACTATTCTAGTGGGAGTGGCATTGTTTTAGAGGTCCAGGTACTCTTTCTGCAAAATGAAATATATCACTTACAAAAGGAGAAAAAGATTGTTGAGAATGAGTGTAAGACTTTAGAGCAACACATGGAGCATTACAAGAAGAAAGCACTTAAGTGGAAACAAAATGCACTAGAGGAGAAAAAAATTGGTGAGAAAGTCAAGAAGGAGCTAGAAGTGTTGCAAACTGAACACATACCGTACAAAACTAAAGTAAGAGAGATATGTAGCCACATTGAACGTGAGCAGTTTGAGCTGGGACACCAGAGGGAGATTGCTGAAAACTTGGAAAATGAAAGACAAGAACAGTCTCAAAAGCAACACACTGAGAATTCTGGTGCTTCGATGGACTCTTAGAAATGACAGTTTCATCAGCCCCTTACAAAGGAGACTGAGTCTGTAGTTGGTAAAGGGGCAGGCAACAAGGAAGAAAGCAGAACTACGAATGATATGTTATCTATAGAAACTCAGAAAAGTTCTACAGGGAGATGCCCAGTGTGGCAAAGCTTGAATAAGAAAAATAAAGACTACTCAAAATACTACCTTCAGCCTAAAACAGCCAAGAAAAATGAGGAGAACTGTAAGACTCGGTGAGTATAAGGGTAAATGTAAATTGAGACATTCCCAATTTATTTTGAATTTTAATCAACTAGGGTACTGACTTGACAAAGCACCTAAAGTCTCAGATACTTTTTTTAGGCTTAAGCAAAGGTCTTCCTTTTTTAATATAGGAACATTCATCAATTCAGAGAAATTGTAGGATAATGATTTCTCTCCACATTTTCACATTTTGACATATTTCATGGTATACTTAAGATTGCATTTTATACATGAATAGTTTTTGGGATTTCCGGAGGGAAATGGGCATCAGAGATATAGTTGAATAGATATCAATGAGCAAAAGAGTAAAAGCATACTATAGCTAGACACAGATTGTATGATTTTATCCCTGGGGATAGGGGAGAAAGAATACTTCCCACGTATTCCCTGCGTGTCATAGAAGGCGACTAAAAGGGGAGGGAGCGGGGGGCTGGAAATGCTCCTCTCTTGTTTTTTTTTTAATTTTCCAGAAGGAACAGAGAAGGGGGCCAGGTGAGGATATTCCCTCAGAGGCCCAGTCCTCTGTTCTTAACGCTACCTTGCTAACGCGGGAAATGGCGAATAGTTTGAAAGAAAAAGAAATATATATATATAGATATATTTTCTTTCTTTCAAACTATTCGCCTTTTCCCGCGTTAGCAAGGTAGCGTTAAGAACAGAGGACTATATATATATATATATATATATATATATATATATATATATATATATATATATATATATATGGTTTCGGTGCATTATTGCATAACAGCTAGAGACTGAGTGTGAACGAATGGGGCCTCTTTTGTCTTCCTAGCGCTACCTCGCGCACATGAGGGGGAAGGGGGTTGTTATTTCATGTGTGGCGGGGTGGCGATGGGAATGAATAAAGGCAGACAGTATGAATTATGTACATGTGTATATATGTATATGTCTGTGTGTGTATATATATGTATACATTGAAATGTATAGGTATATATATTTGCATGTGTGGATGTGTATGTATATACATGTGTATGTGGGTGGGTTGGGCCATTCTTTCGTCTGTTTCCTTGCGCTACCTCGCTAATGCGGGAGACAGCAATAAATCAAAATAAATATATAAAAATATATATTTTTATTTTATTATACTTTGTCGCTGTCTCCCGCGTTATCGAGGTAGCGCAAGGAAACAGACGAAAGAATGGCCAAACCCACCCACGTACACATGTAAATACATACACGTCCACACAAGCATATATACATACCTGTACATTTCAACATATACATATACATACATACATACATAGACATATATACACATGTACATAATTCATACTTGCTGCCTTTATACATTCCCATTGCCACCCCACCACATATGAAATGACAACCCTCTCCCACTGCACGTGCGTGAGGTTGCGCTAGGAAAAGACAACAAAGGCCACATTTGTTCACACTCATTCTCTAGCTGTCATGTATAATGCACCGAAACCACAGCGCCCTTTCCACATCCAGGCCCCACAAAACTTTCCATGGTTTACCCCAGACGCATCACATGCCCTGGTTCAATCCATTGACAGCACATGACCCCGGTATACCACGTTGTTCCAATTCACTCTATTCCTTGCACGCCTTTCACCCTCCTGCATGTTCAGGCCCCGATCACTCAAAATCTTTTTCACTCCATCCACTTCCAATTTGGTCTCCCACTTCTTGTTCCCTCCACCTCTGACACATATATCCTCTTTGTCACTATTTCCTCACTCATTCTCTCCATGTGACCAAACCATTTCAATACACCCTCTTCTTTCTCATCCACACACTTTTTATTACCACACATCTCTCTTACCCTTTCATTACTTAATCAAACCACCTCACACAACATATTGTCCTCAAACATTTCAATTCCAACACATCCACCCTCCTCCGCATAACCCTATCTATAGCCCATGCCTCGCAACCATATAACATTGTTGGAACCACTATTCCTTCAAACATACCCATTTTTGCTCTTCGAGATAACGTTCTCGCTTCCCACACATTCTTTAGCATTCCTAGAACCTTCGCCCCCTCCCCACCCTGTGACTCACTTCCACTTCCATGGTTCCATCCACTGCTAAATCCACTCCCAGATATCTAAAACACTTCACTTCCTCCAGTTATTATCCATTCAAACTCACCTCCCAATTAACTTGTCCCTCAACCCTACAGAACCTAATAACCTTGCTCTTATTCACATTCACTCTCAGCTTCATATATATATATATATATATATATATATATATATATATATATATATATATATATATATATATATATATATATATATTCGCCATTACCTCGCTAACGCGGGAAATGGCGAATAGTATGAAAGAATATATATATATATATATATATTTTTTTTTTTTTTTTTTTTTTTTTTTTTAATACTTTGTCGCTGTCTCCCGCGTTTGCGAGGTAGCGCAAGGAAACAGACGAAAGAAATGGCCCAACCCCCCCATACACATGTACATACACACGTCCACACACGCAAATATACATACCTACACAGCTTTCCATGGTTTACCCCAGACGCTTCACATGCCTTGATTCAATCCACTGACAGCACGTCAACCCCTGTATACCACATGACTCCAATTCACTCTATTCCTTGCCCTCCTTTCACCCTCCTGCATGTTCAGGCCCCGATCACACAAAATCTTTTTCACTCCATCTTTCCACCTCCAATTTGGTCTCCCTCTTCTCCTCGTTCCCTCCACCTCCGACACATATATCCTCTTGGTCAATCTCTCCTCACTCATTCTCTCCATGTGCCCAAACCATTTCAAAACACCCTCTTCTGCTCTCTCAACCACGCTCTTTTTATTTCCACACATCTCTCTTACCCTTACGTTACTTACTCGATCAAACCACCTCACACCACACATTGTCCTCAAACATCTCATTTCCAGCACATCCATCCTCCTGCGCACATCTCTATCCATAGCCCACGCCTCGCAACCATACAACATTGTTGGAACCACTATTCCCTCAAACATACCCATTTTCGCTTTCCGAGATAATGTTCTCGACTTCCACACATTTTTCAAGGCTCCCAAAATTTTCGCCCCCTCCCCCACCCTATGGTCCACTTCCGCTTCCATGGTTCCATCCGCTGACAGATCCACTCCCAGATATCTAAAAAGATTTTGTGTGATCGGGGCCTGAACATGCAGGAGGGTGAAAGGAGGGCAAGGAATGGAGTGAATTGGAGTGATGTGGTATACAGGGGTTGACGTGCTGTCAGTGGATTGAATCAAGGCATGTGAAGCGTCTGGGGTAAACCATGGAAAGCTGTGTAGGTATGTATATTTGCGTGTGTGGACGTGTGTATGTACATGTGTATGGGGGGGGGGGCATTTCTTTCGTCTGTTTCCTTGCGCTACCTCGCAAACGCGGGAGACAGCGACAAAGTATAAGAAAAAAAAAAAAAAATATATATATATATATATATATATATGGGTGGGGGGGCTGGATATCCTCCCCTCCCATCAAAAATTTTTTTTAGTTTTCCAAAAGAAGGAACAGAGAAGGAGGCCAAGTGAGGATATTCTTCTAAAGCTCAGTTCTCTGTTCTTAACGCTACCTCGCTAATGCGGGAAATAGCAAATATGTATAAATATATATATATATATATATATATATATATATATATATATATGAATGAATGAATATGTACATGTGTATATATGTATGCATATGGGCATTTATGTATGTGTATGTGGGTGGGTTGGGCCATTCTTTCGTCTGTTTCCTTGTGCTACCTCGCTAACGCGGGAGACAGCGACAAAAGTAAAATAAGAAAAAAAATAATATATTTATTTATTATTATTATTATACTTATTCACTGTTTCCCACTTCAGCAAGGTAGGGCAAGGAAACAGATGAAGAATGGCCCAACCGCCCACATGCACATATATATACAGAAACGTACATATACATACATATACATTCCATCATATACATACATATAAATACACAAACATATACATATATACACTTGTACATATTCATACTTGCTGCCTTCATCCATTCCCGTTGCCACCCTGACACACAAAGAATGGCCCAACCATCCACATACTCATATATATACATAAACGCCTATGCACGCACATATACATACATATACATGTACAAACATATACATATATACTCATGTACCTATTCATACTTGCTGCCTTCATCTATTCCCGTCACCATCCTGCCACATGAAGAATGGCCCAACCACCCTCATACACATATATATGCATAAACACCCATACATTCACATATACATACATATACATTTAAACCTATATATTATTATTTATATATATATATATATATATATATATATATATATATATATATATATATATACACAAACATATACATATCTACACATGTACATATTCATATTTGCTGCCTCCATCCATTCCCATCGCCACCCTGCCACTGATGAAATAGCATGATTGCATATCATTAGGAGATGTATAAGAGAAAGCAGCAGGAGGTCAAGAGGAAGATGTAGGGTTGAAAAAGAGGGCAAATTGGAATTGGGATAAGCATACATCAGTAAGCTTTTAAGAGTAAAAAGCTGCTTTGGAAAGAGTTTAATAATGTGCAACAAGGAAACATATAGGAAAATTGGTGAAGGGGGCAAAAGGGGGAGTGGTAACAGGGAGTGAAGTGAGGAGTAGATGAGTGAGTATTTTCAAAGACTACTGAATGTGTTCGATGATAGGGTGGATGCTGTAAGGTTTGGTTCTGGGTGGTATGTTAAGTCGTAGAAAATGGTTTGACGAAGAAAGAAGAGGTGGAGAAAGCCGTAAGTAAGACGAAATGTGGTGAGGCGCCAGGAGTGGATGGTATTGTAGTTGAATTGGTTAGTAAGGATTTTCAGTGTATGCACTGATCACGGTGAGGTACCTGAGGATTGGCAGAATGTATCTATGGTGCCATTGTATAAAGTAGAGGTATAAGTTTGTTGAGTGTAGCTGGCAAGTAATACGAGGGGATATTGATTGAGAGGGTAAAGGCTTGTACAGTGCATCAGATTTTAGGAGGACCAGTGTGGTTTTAGAATTATTAGGGGAGGTGTTGATCAGGTATTTGCTTTAAAGAATGTGTGTCAGAAATGCTTAGAAAAAAGATGGATTTTTATGTGGTATTTATAAATAGGATTGATGGAGATTCCTTGTGGAAGGTCTTAAGAATATACAGTGTTGGAGAAAAGCTGCTAGAAGCAGTGAGAAATTGTCATCAAGGGTGTAAGGCATGTGTAAGAGTAAGAGAGGAGGGTGAATGGTTTCAAGTGAAGGTTGGTCTATGGCAGAGGTGTGTTATGTCGCCATGGTAGTTCAAAGTGTTTATGGATGGGGTGGTGAAAGGGAGAGAGAGAGAGAGGGAAGGTATATGGTTTTTGGGGATGAGACAGCCTAGGATGTTAGTCAGTTATTGTTTGCTTATGATATAGCACTGATGGCAAATTCAAGTGAGAAACTGCAGATGTTGGTGACTGAGTTCAGAAGAGTGTGTGAAATGAGGAAGTTGAGAGTAAATGTGAATGAAAGCAAGGTTATTAGGTTTTGCTGGGTCGAGAGGTTAACAAGGATGTGAGTTTCAGTGGAGAAAACTTGGAGGAAGTGAAGTGTTTTAGAAAGTGAAGTGTTTTAGATACCTGGGAGTGGACAAGGCAGCAAATGGAACTTGGGAAGTAGAATTGAGTCATAGGATGAGTGAGGGGGCAAAGGTTGTGGGAGTGCTGAAAAATGTTGGGAAAAAGAGAACATTATCAGGGAGGGCAAAAATTGGTATGTTTGAAGGAATAGTAGTCTCAACAATATTATTTGGATGTGAGGCATGGCTGCGCGGGGAGGATGGATTTGTGGGAAATGAAACGTTTCGGGATAACATGTGGTGTGAGCTGATTTATTTAAGTAATGAAAGGGTAAGAGAGAGATTTGGTAATAAAAAGGGTATGATTGAAACAGCTGAAGAGGGTGTGCTGAAATGGTTTGGACATATGGAGAGAATGAGTGAGGAAAGGTTGACACAGAAAATATTTATGTCAGAATTTGAGGGAACAAGGAGAACGGGGAGACTAAAGTGGAGATGGAAGGATAGATTGAAAAAGATTAGCGTAATCAGGGCCTGAACATGCAGGAGGGTGAAAGATTTGCAAGAGATAGAGTGAACTGGGATGGTGTGGTATATTGGGGTTGACATGCATTCAGTGGACAGAGCCAGGGTATGTGAAGCATATGGGGTAAACCATGGAAAGGTCTGTGGTGCCTGGTTGTGGATGGGGAGCTGTGATTTTAATGCATTGCACATATCAGCTAGAGAATGTGTGTGCTGCCTTTCTATGTCTGTTCCAGGTAATCAAGTATGAAAATATGTATGTTTACAGTAAAACTTTTGTTATCCTTAATTCAGTACAGTGAAATATTCAGACCAACATGTTTTGCAATTGGAAGGTTTACAGTGCCTGAAAAAAATAGTAATAATTCAAATCTCATGCACACTACACCATGGCAATTAGTTTACCCATTGCCTTGTGTTTTGTGTCACTGGTGATTGTTTACCATATCCCACGTGCTCTGTTGCACAGTGTTACCTGTTAGTCTTGCACATTAGTGTATTTTGTGTAACTTTGACTACTTTTGTGGACTATGGTCCCTTTCAAGCATCATCAGCAATTGCCTCAAGCTCCTTGAAACTGTCTATGTCTCACACGAAGCACAAGAGGAACATCTTAAGCCTTGAAAAGAAGATGGTGTTGTGCAAGATACTGAGTCTAAGGTGGCACATATGAAGGGCTTCACCATTGGTATGACAGCTAGTTACGACATCCCCAAGCAGCAGCAGGAGATTGAGGCATTTGTTAGTGCTTATTTGGGTACTTATATTAGTATTTACTCTTTGTATAAGATTTACAAATAAGTAAATATTTTATTATGTGTGTGCAGTAGAAAGTGCGTCAAAACTTCTGTGAGGACTGGCAGGTTGAATGAGTGTGGGTTTGGAGTGGACTGTGCCATGTTCCCGCTAGCGGGTCAGTCTCGCACTTACCTACATTGTGTGTGGAATTGTGCTACTTGGGTGATTTGGGTATACCTGCTAATGTGACTTTCCTACAATCTGCTGTGTTTGTGTTTGTAAATTTGCCATCCAAATGTCCAACAACATGTTCTACCCCAGAATTAGAAGTTAAACAAAAGATGACCTCTCTCATCTTAGAAACAAAGGAAATCTTACAATGCACTGATGCTGGTGAGGGAGTGTCAGAACGGTAGAAAATGTGATTATGTTTGCAGTTGATGCAAAGATCATGAGGGAAGTGAGAAATGAGGAAAACTGCATCAACTTACAGTGGGACCTTAAAGACTCCAAACCAAAGTTGGTTTGAAACATGGTTGATGAAGTTCAACTCAAATGTTAAGGGAAGAAGATAGATCACAATGAAAGAAGGCCTTAATTTCAATATTACACAGCTAGAAGGTAGAAGCTCTGGAATCAGTATGCACAAGATACTTCGGAGTCAACATAATCCTCAGTTATCACAGGAATTCCACCTTAAAAGAATAAATAGCCAAGGAGACTGAGACTGATTGTGTGCTGGCAAATACTCAAACTATATTCAAGTTCTTAAATAAGGAAAAGATAGGTTGTTGACATCCTACATAAGCGCAAAACTCCAATATCTTCTGAAGTTTGGTCACCACATCTAAAGAAATGCATAAACTAACGAAGAAGATACAGAGGAGTGCAACAAAAATAGTACCAGAATTATAGGAGGATGCTGTATATTTGCCCAGTGTGAGAGGGTGAAGATTGATAACATACTGAACTGTTCTTTGAAAGATGTAGGGATAGAACCACCAGAGGACATAACTTCAAGTTAAGCAAAAGCTTGCAAAGAAAAGCTCTAAAGAAGCACTTCTACAGCACAAAAGTGTAGGATGATTGGAATAAACTGATTGAAGGAATGATAAATATGGACAGTGTACACAAGTTTCAAAATCTTTTGATAGCAGGGAATGTTAATGAAACCCAGTGAGTGTACAAGTTCCATGTACAGTACAAATAGGTAATTACAGACGCACACACAGAGGCATGCTTGATGAAGTTCACAAATAAATGTAAAGTAATAAGGGTGGGTCAAAATGAAAACAGGCCTCAACATGATTGTCCTTTAGTGGGGAATAAGCTGCAAACATCTTTGTGTGAAAAAGACTTGGGAGTCAGTGATTGTCATCTAACAGGAAACAAGCTGCAGGCATCTGTGTGTAAGAGACTGGAGGCAACCTTCTTCCTAACCTGTCACCAGGATCCTACCATGGGAAAATAGTTAAGAAGACCAACTGTCTTCTAGCAAATAGTTAAAGCATTAAAGTTCATGGGCAAAAAAATATTCAGCACTTTGGTCACATGCATATGGCCAAAACTAGAGTATGCTTCTCAGCTTTGGTCACCTCACCTGGAGAAACAAAGAGCTAATAGAAAAAGTTCAGAGGAGTGCAACATAGATTTACCTGAGTTAGGAATGATTTAGATTAGTGACATAGACAGTGACCTGTTCTTTGAGAGATATAGAACACCTAGAGGACACGTGAAATCAATATAAGCAAGAAACTTGTTGAAAAAGATATGAGGAAGTACTTTTATAGTATGAGCAGTATATGAATGAAATGAAACTGCTGAAGACATGGGTTATACAGGCAGCATACAGAAATTTAAGAAAGTGTAAAGTAGAATGTCCAAGAAATAGGGGCCTACAAACCCCCTTTATACAAAACAAATAGGTAATTGCACACAAAAGATGTGGAAGAGGGCAAATGTGCCATACTATCTTTAAGGTAAAAGACTGGGAAATCACAGTGAACCATTAACCTGTTTCATCACGGAGTGTTGTTTTTAACTCACCAGAAAGGTAATTGGTAAACTGGAAGACATGGCATTGGAGAAGGGATGGCCTACATCACAAACCTGTTAGACTTTTACAGCAGGGTGAGCTTAGTCTAAGACCAAATAGATGGATGGGCAGACTGTTTGTTCTCAGACTGCCATACACGGTACTCCATTGAACTTCGATTAAGAAGTTACAAGCTGTAGGCAGGAATAAGGGGTAAACTCCTTTGCTGGGCTGTGGGTTAACTATGCAGTAGGGAGGCATATTCTCAAAATGAGCTGGGGTTAAAACTGGAGTGCCAAAGTGTTTGGTCTTGGGCCCACTGCTTTTCTTAGTGTGCATAAATGACTTGCCAGAAGGACTAGTCTCATGCCAAAGTATGTGTGCAGATAAATCCAAGATTGTGAGAGAAATAAGGAATGAAAATTGTCTCAGCTGACAGAGGACCCAGACAAACTCCAAAGTTGGTCTGACAAGTGGATGTTGAGATTCAATCCAAATAAGTGCAAAGTTATGTGGGTGGAACACAGCAAAAGAAAGCCCCAGTATGAATATGACAGTGGAAGATAGGCTACTGGAACTAGTGTGTGAAAGAGATCTTGGGGTCAACATTTTGCGTAATCTGTTGCAAGAGTTTTACATATGAAAACTGTTAGCTGGCAAACATTAAAATTTCATACAGTTATAAGGATATGTTTGGAAAACTATTCACAACATAGACCTAAATTAGATTGTATCTCTCAGACCTTGTCTTCACACCTAAAGAAACTCAAAGGTTCGATTGTGAAAGTCCAGAGAAGACCAACCATGTTGGCACCAGATTTATGAGAGCTTATTTACAGTGAAAAGTTAAAGACTACACAGCTGTCCATCTTATAGAAGGAAGAGGGTTGACTTGATAACAGCATTCAAGTTCCTAAATTAACTGGATGATATTGACAGTCAACAGTTCTTCACAAGATTAAGCACCAGAAGCCAAGAAGTTAAGATATAGATGTTTATGTTAAATGAAAAAAAAGAAAAATATGAAGTGGGGAGAGTAACTATAATTGCAATTGTGATTTGTAAATTCAACCTTACATTTTCAAGATAGTAGGCAAATACCTTTAGAAGTAGAGTCCTGTTGATGTTTTATTATACTAAGTTGTCAAGGTAGAATGAAATTATAGTAAAATGATTCCATAAAACTTGTCTATCTTGTGCTATATTCATTTACAAGATAATGAAATTTACAAAGAATACATAAGAGGGAGTGCTAAAATTATTTGGATATGTAGAGGTTAACAAAGAGGAGATATGTTTCAGAAGTGGAGGGGACAAGGGGAAGAGAATACCAAATTAAAGATGGGAGGATGAAGTTTGACAGATTTTTGAGTGTTTGGGGCCTAAATTTGCAGGAAAGTGAAAGGTATACATGAAATATAGTGAATTGGAGTGATGTGGTATTAGGGCAACATGCTGCTAGTGGACTGTACCAGGGTATATGAAGCAGCCGGGGTAAACCATGGAAAGGTCTGTGGGTCCTGATTGTGGCCAGGGGAGCTGTGATTTCAAAGCATTACACATGACAGTTTGAGAATGGATGTGAACAAATGAGGCCTTTTCTTCATCTGTTCCTGGCACTACCTCACTAACATGGGAAATGGTGAACAAGTTTGAAAAAGAAAATTACAGTTCTACAAAATTAAGATTTATTATTATAACAATGATTGACTGATTTTGTACAGAGCTGGAGCGTCATGGTTATTTAGCACCTTCTAGCACATATCATTGATTTAATAGAAAGAAGTGGTGGATGGTCCTTGCCGCCCTTGCTAGACCTATATCTTCCATTATTGGTTAACACAATCCATTTCCATTAAGTATAAACCTTCTTTTTAATATTTGTTGCTTGTACATTATTCAGACTTTTAATTTCTCTTTAAAATCAACGAGTGGTATTCTTAGTGTTTTCTTTATGTTGTTAGGCATTTTTTAACCCATTCTTAATAAGTAGCATACAGTTTTTGTATCACATGACTCTTCCTGTTCCATCTCACGTGATAGTTTATGCTTAAATTATAATCCCTCACGATTCTCTCATTACTATCAATAATAATTCTACACTCATCACTTTCATATTTTCCTTTCATTTATAGTTTCTTTTATATTTCATGTTGACCAGTAGGCATATGTGTCTAAGGTCTGCTCTTTTCATTTTCATTCTAGTTTCCCTTTTGCTTCTTAAATTCATTTCATGCACTCAGTGATCTTTGACCACTCATTAGTAATTGAATGGATATGCTTCTTAACATTCACAGCTTTACTTTTATTTTTTTAAGAGACACTTGTCGCACTTCATAGATCTACTTAGTACACTTAAATTGCAAAAAGTAATTTTAAGAATGTGGAAGTCCTTGTTTCACATTGGACATGTGCAAATAGATTGAATTTGTGCAAATTGGACGAGGTATTGAGATTGTGCACACATACTGTTATTTTGATAATATTTGGCTGATATTTACTTGTTTCTTTGGCTTCTTTCAGTTTCTGTCTGTATGTAGTTTCCTGTTTTCCCTGCTTGTGCAGTATGAGAATGAAGTTATACATTTGCAGAGCCTCATCTTTATGACTTTGCTCTTATACACCATTTTACTAAAGCAGAAGTATTCTGTTCGCACTTGCAGGATCAAACGCTTGGCTTCCGTTTTTTTCCATTACTCAAGCAATTTTCTGACATCTGACATCTTTTTTTTCCTTTGTTGTGGTGTCTGATTGCTCTACCTTTTAGCATCTATCATATGTAGAGCAACCAGGAGCCATGAAAGGAGCCTTGAGTGGGGAACTTGTTGGGATGTATAAAAGTAAAATCCCTCCCGGTGCAGTACAAATATGTAATTACACACATTCACACCAGATATGCACAGAGACATGATGTCCATAACAGACATGTTTTGCTACAAGCAGAGTAGTGGAGAAGTTGAGTGTGTCCAATAAAGTATAGCATACACCCTCTGTGCACTGATGTCATACTAACCTTGCAGTTAGTGAAGCATCCGTCTTTTATAGTAGAGATTGCAGATTGTGAACTAAATTTCTGTATAAGTGATTTTGAAGAACTAGTAATCAGCAGTTGACTCTCTCCAAAATCTTAGTGCCATTACCTGTTTTGCCAAAAACTTTAAAGATAAACAGTGCTGACAGTATCATTAATAAAATGGTATCACCACCTATTAGCACCATTAATCCCAGCTGTACTACCATCTCAATACTTCCACTAAAACTTTACCTCCCCCACCCCTTACCATGTCCATCTGTGTCTGCATGTTTGCTTCTACTGGTGAATGCTTTTGCCAGCTTTTGTAGTCTCCACACAGTATACTTATACAATAAAATTACATTTAACATTGCACTGCATGATTATCTCTTAGCAGGCATAAATAGGAAAAGAGAACTCAGAACACAAATAAAACACTAGGGTAGATTGCAAGGTACATGATACATATGCAGCCTGGAAGAGTAGAAAGTTGAAAAGCTGACAATGGATTCACAAATCGTTGAAACATTTTACCAAGATTATTAAATAGGTATGCATATTTTTTTTGTAGTCAAAACAGCATGTACTAAAACCATGAATGCTGAGGATTTCATATATATATATATATATATATATATATATATATATATATATATATATTTAATGCTCATGTGCCAAGGAACATTTTGACATTATATTATAGTCCTCTTGGTCTGATGTACTTGATAGATGAGAAATCTTTACTTTTATTCCAGCAGTTCCTAAATTTTCTGTCATTTTGCTATCGGATAAGTCCTTTTATTATAACTCTATAACTGAGATTAGTCAAAACTAGTCAAGTGGTGACAGGCAGCAGGAAGCTACTTTTTTTTCTTTTTTTTTTGAGGGTGAAGAACATTGAGATACTGTATATGAAAATCGCACATATCACTTGATTTCAAGCATCAACAAGAAGAGTGAAATCCTATTGAAACAAATATTTGATGCATTTGAAAATTATAATCATTTAACTTTCTCACGAATGTGAATGATTGATTAAGCTTTGTTCTGAATATATGTTGCTTATCACAAGCACAGTGCAGTACCTATTTTTGGCGCTAGGATTTTGACAGGTTGATTTCCAGATAAATGTGTTCAGAAATAATATACTAATAGGGAAATTTAAATTGGTGTTAAAAAATGTAGGGGATATTAAATTACTTGCTAAGCTCGTGATATAAAAGCTTCAGTTTTGAAATTGTAGGAATGGTCAGTGTCATGTTTCATTGTGATGTGCCTCATACATACAACACTTTGCATCATTATTTTGTAACATTACGACAAGCATTCAAAGTATGGCATACTTTCAGTTGAGGAAGGTAATTAAAATGTGGTATATATGTGGCAGTCGTTTATCTAACCGCAGAAGATTTAGGCAAAGTTAGGGAAGTCTAATAATCACTTTAGGTGTTCTTGTCATAGAAACTATGTTGGAAATGGACTGATTATTTTTCTAGTTGTATACTATGAATTAACAATGTAATGCAGCATCCAAAATGGCAGTTAATAGCTAATGTTAGTATAGGAAAATAAGTGATACTTAAAAGCTGTGTGAGACATGCAATGCTGATGTTCCTTGGCTGAAATTTGGTGCAAATGTTTTCTGCTCTGGAGGGTTAGTATCTTTTGTACATTTGTATATATGAAAACTGTTGCTATGTTTTCTTGTCAATATGAAATTCACAAAGTTTGAGGTATATTTCTAGTAGAAACTTTATTGTAAATATTTTATGCAAATATGCGTTGTCTTCAGTCATGAACATTGGTAAAAAATAAAGGTGTTACTATACATGAAGTGTTTACTTGTGTCCTTTTATTTGCATATATGCTAAGGTGGAAAGATTGAGTGAGGGAACATTTGGGTTTTATTGTTGTTATCTTAGGGGAATGTTCGAATGTTCAAAGTTGTGCAGATGGGAAATTTCATCTTATGACTCTGGAAGAGCATACAAGGAAATATTAAACTTTGTGACAAATGAATGCGGAGAAGTTAGGAAATCATATCTGTGTAGTAGTAGATTTTATTATTTCAGTGCACGGGTGAATAATTGGAACATGCATACGGTGTGACTAATTTCCAACACCCATAATAAAAGGTTGGTGTTAGTAACTTATGCCATGCCCATGGTGGGTGCTAAGTGTACAGAATGTGGAATTGTCTAAAGCTAAGATGCCACTATAGATGTGGATCGAGTATAATCTTAATTGCAAGCAGTACTTGATAAATAAATGTTATGAGGAATCTAAACCTTATGACCACAAATGAAATACATGTTAAATCTGTGGATTTTAAGGAACGTTTAAACTCACTAAACGTAATTTACCATCACTTATTAGTGCAATTTTTTATCCACTAGGACTTGTACCACCATTACTAATTTGAGGTAAGATGCTCATACAAAGGGTATGAAATGAAAAACTGATGTGTTGATAGTCCATCACCTACCTAAATAGTGAATGACTGAGAGGAGTTAAAACTGTATCTAAATTGTGTTATGTTTTATGTTGAAATTTCAAAGCCAAGTTTCACAATTGTCATCTTGTCAACTGCATCTACTTTGTGCTACCACAACAGAATATGATGCAGTGGTGGTTGTAGTTAGTGATGATCAAAGTCAAGTAGTTAGTTATGTATATAGCAAAGATAGCATCTTTATCAACACGAACTTAATGACAATTTGAACTCACCCTCATGTATAGTAGTGAGTTTTTTAACCAGTGTTTGAATACACTATACAAGCTTTTTTCTCTGCAGATCTTAATATTACTAGGAAGGGTCTTGGATAGATTAAGAGGTTAAAACCTATTGTGATTTATCTATTGGAGTGGTGATAATACTCTCAATCTTTCCATTATGGTAAAATAAAAGTTTTTGATCCTGAATCAAAATCCTTTTGATGGGTCACAGGAGTCTTAAGGGCATGCTCAGTCTGTTAGGGCTATATTTGGTCTCGAGCTGATTCACTGGAGGGGTCAAGTAGTGAATTTAGAATATTAGAATTATCAAAAGATGCTTATCCCATATTATTGTCCCATAAGGATTATTTAGCATAACTGATTACTATATCATGAAATATCATTGTGAGCGTTCTTATGATGAAGTACGTTCTTCCCTTAACCAAGTTAGACAAGAATTTTGGATTCTTAAGATAAAGTATTGAGAAAGAGCTGCAGAGAGTTATCCATTGTAAAAGTGTCAGTGGGAGGTGTTATCCCTAACCAAGATGTTCTCATCATTTTTAATACCCCCTCCCAAACTTTGGGTGTAAATTACAGACAACCTATTAAAGTTAGTAAAAATGAAGCTCGATCTCCAAATAATCTTACATCTGTTTATTTACTTACTTGTGCAGCTGTTAGAGTTTTCCACTTAGAATTGGCTTAGGATTTATCAGCAGAAACATTTCTGTTGCTTTTTAAAAAAGGAAATTTAATGCTTCATGTTCTTTACCTCAGTTGACAATCTTTGATATGAGGACTTAATTTATAAGCAAAAAAAAAAATGCCCAAAGCTTTTTAAAAAATCGTAAAACACTGAAAATTAATTGCTGTTCTCTCTGCATAATTAGGAGGCTTCTACAAACTGTTAATCAGTAGTGTCAAGAACACTTTGCAAAAGGTTTTGTGCAAAAGTAAGACATCTGCTTGTGAACTGGAAACTGTTAAGGGAAGTTGGAATGGTAGTAACTAACAGACCCATAACTTATCTTAATGATGAATTAGTAATTTGTTTAACTCCTCTTCCTTACTATTCAGGGTCTAAACATTAATATTGCTCCTGTACCAGTGAAGACAGATCTCTCCGATGTTCCAAGCTGTGAAAGTACTGAGGTATGAGAAAATTATATAAAACTAAAATATTCTTTTTATCATATTTAAGAATCTCTTCTGAATGAGTCCTATGTTTTTACATCATGAGAAAGGCACTGTGCCACTAATTTAGCTGTCAGTCCCCAGAGAATCCAAATGGGAGCTCATTTGTAATCTCTGCCTTACAAGTGAATTCTCTTCCCTTCTCCCTGTACAGTTAAATATAATATAATAATATAATATATAATATAATATAATATAATATAATATAATGGTCGAGGTGGTGTGCAAAGTGAGAGGGTTGGGGAAAATGATTTGGTAAACAGAGAAGAGGTAGTAAAAGTTTTGCGGAAGATGAAAGCCGGCAAGGCAGCAGGTTTGGATGGTATTGCAGTGGAATTTATTAAAAAAGGGGGTGACTGTATTGTTGACTGGTTGGTAAGGTTATTTAATGTATGTATGACTCATGGTGAGGTGCCTGAGGATTGGCGGAATGCGTGCATAGTGCCATTGTACAAAGGCAAAGGGGATAAGAGCGAGTGCTCAAATTACAGAGGTATAAGTTTGTTGAGTATTCCTGGTAAATTATATGGGAGGGTATTGATTGAGAGGGTGAAGGCATGTACAGAGCATCAGAATGGGGAAGAGCAGTGTGATTTCAGAAGTGGTAGAGGATGTGTGGATCAGGTGTTTGCTTTGAAGAATGTATGTAAGAAATACTTAGAAAAACAAATGGATTTGTATGTAGCACTTATGGATCTGGAGAAGGCATATGATAGAGTTGATAGAGATGCTCTGTAGAAGGTATTAAGAATATATGGTGTGGGTGGCAAGTTGTTGGAAGCAGTGAAAAGTTTTTATCGAGGATGTAAGGGATGTGTACGTGTAGGAAGAGAGGAAAGTGATTGGTTCTCAGTGAATGTAGGTTTGCGGCAGGGGTGTGCGATGTCTCCATGGTTGTTTAATTTGTTTATGGATGGGGTTGTTAGGGAGGTGAATGCAAGAGTTTTGGAAAGAGGGGCAAGAATGAAGTCTGTTGGGGATGAGAGAGCTTGGGAAGTGAGTCAGTTGTTGTTCGCTGATGATACAGCGCTGGTGGCTGATTCATGTGAGAAACTGCAGAAGCTGGTGACTGAGTTTGGTAAAGTGTGTGAAAGAAGAAAGTTAAGAGTAAATGTAAATAAGAGCAAGGTTATTAAGTACAGTAGGGTTGAGGGTCAAGTCAATTGGGAGGTAAGTTTGAATGGAGAAAAACTGGAGGAAGTAAAGTGTTTTAGATATCTGGGAGTGGATCTGGCAGCGGATGGAATCATGGAAGCGGAAGTGAATCATAGGGTGGGGGAGGGGGCGAAAATCCTGGGAGCCTTGAAGAATGTGTGGAAGTCGTGAACACTACCTTGGAAAGCAAAAATGGGTATGTTTGAAGGAATAGTGGTTCCAACAATGTTGTATGGTTGTGAGCCGTGGGCTATGGATAGAGTTGTGCGGAGGAGGGTGGATGTGCTGGAAATGAGATGTTTGAGGACAATGTGTAGTGTGAGGTGGTTTGATCGAGTAAGTAATGTAAGGGTAAGAGAGATGTGTGGAAATAAAAAGAGCATGGTTGAAAGAGCAGAAGAGGGTGTATTGAAATGGTTTGGGCACATGGAGAGAATGAGTGAGGAAAGATTGACCAAGAGGATATATGTATCGGAGGTGGAGGGAACGAGGAGAAGTGGGAGACCAAATTGGAGGTGGAAAGATGGAGTGAAAAAGATTTTGAGTGATCAGGGCCTGAACATGCAGGAGGGTGAAAGGCGGGCAAGGAATAGAGTGAATTGGATCGATGTGGTATACCGGGGTTGACGTGCTGTCAGTGGATTGAATCAGGGCATGTGAAGCGTCTGAGGTAAACCATGGGAAGCTGTGTAGGTATGTATATTTGCGTGTGTGGACATGTGTGTATATACATGTGTATGGGGGTGGGTTGGGCCATTTCTTTCGTCTGTTTCCTTGCGCTACCTCGCAAACGCGGGAGACAGCGACAAAGCAAAAAAAAAAAAATAAATAAATATAAGACTTGATTCACATATCCTCTAACACTTCTGAAACCAAACTGTTCCTCCACAGCCTGATGCTCTATACATGCCTTCATCCTCTCAATCAATGCCCTCCCATACAACTACCAGTTATACTCAACAAACATACCTTTGTAGTTTCGACACTCAACCTTTTTCTATACAATGGCACTATACATGCATTTCACCAATGCTAAGTCACTTCACCATGATCCATACATGCAATCAACAACAAGGTCACCCTCTTTCTTAATAAATTCAACTGCAATACTATCCACTCCAACTGCTTTGCTGCATTTCATCTTGTGCAAGGCTTTCACCACCTCTTCTCTCCACCTAACCACTCTTCATGACTCACTCTTTTTGCATACCACCATGACCAAAGGACCCTAAATCTGCCACTCTATCATCGAACACACTTAACAATCCTTCAAAATACTCACTCCATCTCATCCTCACTTCATCGCTACATGTTATCACTTCCCTTATGCCTCTTTCATTGATGTTCTCATGTTTTCTTCTCTTTTGCACATTATTTACCATCTTCCAAAACATCTTTTTATTCTCCCTAAAGTTTGATGATGCTCTCTCATTCCAGCTCTCAATTGCCACATTCTCTTGAACATCTCCCAATCATCTGCATTCCTTACTTGCAAGTACCACCCAAATGCCTCTCTTTTCTCTTTCACTACCAACTTTACTTCTTCATCCCAACACTCACTACCGGTTCTAATCTACCCACCTTTCACATGCCACATGCTTCTCTTGCACATGCAAATACTGCTTCCCTAAATACCTCCCAATCCTCACCCACTCCCCTCACTTCATTTGCTCTCACCTTCTGCCATTCTACTCAATCTCTCCTGGTATTTCTATACACAAGCCTCCTTTCCAAGCTCACATACTCTCACCACTCTCTTCTCCCCAATAATATTACCTCTTTTTCGAAAGCCTCTCCAAATTTTCACCCTCGCCTCCACAAGATTGTAATCAGACATCCCACCAGCTGCCCCTCTCAACACATTTACACCCAAAAGTCTCTTTTACACGTCTATCAGTTAATACGTAATCTAATTATGCCCACTGGCTATCTCTCCTACTCACATGTATACTTGTATATATTTCTCTTTTTAAACCAGATACTCCCAATCACCAGTCTTTTTTCAACACACAACTGCACAAACTCTTCATTTCCATTCATAGTACTGAATACCCCATGTGCACTAATTATACCGTCAACAGCCATTTTACTTACCTTTGCATTTAAATCACCCCTCACTAATACTCAGTATTGTACACCAAAACTGTAGACCCACTCACTCAGCTGCTCCCAAAACACTTGCCTCTCATGATCTTTCTTCTCATGGCCATGTGCATAAGCACCAATTATCATCTATCTCTTGCTGTTTTACCCACATCAATCTAGAATTTACTTCCTTGCACTCCATCACACACTCCTGCTTCAAGGAGTATTGACTGAGAAGGTGAAGGTACGTACAAAGCATCAGACTGGGAAGAAGTGTGGGTTCAGAAGTGGCAGAGGATTTGTAGATCAGGTGTTTGCTCCGAAGAATGTGTGTGAGAAATACTAAGAGAAACAGATGGATTTGCATGTGGCATTTATGGATCTAGAGAAGGCATATGACAGGGTGGATAGAGATGCTTTGTAGAAGGCCTCAAGAGTATACGGTGTGGGAGGTAAGCTTCTAGATGCTGTGAGAAATTTTCATCAAGGGTGTAAGGCATGTGTACGAGTAAGAAGAGAGGAGAGTGATTGGTTCCTAGTGAAGGATGGTCTGCAGCAGGAGTGTTTGATGTCCCCATGGTTGTTTAATTTGTTTACTGATGGGGTGGTTAGGGAAGTAAATGCAAGAATTTTGGAAAGAGGGGCAAGTATGCAATCTATTGGGTTTGAGAGGGCCTGGGAAGTGAGTCAGTTATTGTTTGACAATGATACAGCACTGGAGGCTGATTCAAGTGAGAAACTGCAGAAGTTGGTGCATGAGCTTGGAAAAGTGTGTGAAAGGAGAAAGGTGAGAGTAAATGTGAATACGAGCAACGTTATTAAGTTCATAAGGGTTGAGAGACAAGTTAGTTGGGATGTAAGTTTGAATGGAGAAAACTGGAGGAAGTGAAGGTTTTAGATATCCGGGAGTGGACTTAGCAGTGAATGGAACCATGGGCATGGAAGTGAGTCATTAGATGGGGGAGGAGCGAGAGTTCTGTGAGTGATTAAGAATGTGTGGAAAGAAAGAATGTTATCTTGGTGAGCAAAAATGGGTATGTTTGAAGGGATAGTAGTTCCAACAATATTATATGGTTGCAAGGCATGGGTTATAGATAGGGTTGTACGGAGGAGGGTGGATAAGTCGGAAATGAAATGTTTGAGGACAATATGTGTGAGGTGGTTTGATCGAGTAAGTAATGAAAGGGGTTAGAAGATGTGTGGAAATAGCATCACTACCCTCTGCTTCAGTGAGGTAGCACCAGGAAAACAGACAAAAAAAAAAAGGCCACATTCGTTTACACTCGGTGTCTAGCTGTCATGTGTAATGCACAGAAACCACAGCTCTATATCCACATCTAGATCCAACATATGTTTCCCATTTTCTCCATAAGTAAGGCAGTATCAGAGTTAAGAAACAGATCAGTTTGAATATGTTTGGATGGTAAGAACCAGGGGGATGTGAAATGTTTAAGATACCTGGAAGTGGTCATGGCAAATGGATAGGACTATGGGAGCTGTAGTGAATCATAAGGTGAATTGAGAATCCTGGGTTCACTGATGAGTGTGTGGAAAGATATCACTGTCTGTGATGGCAATGAAAGATATGTTTAATGAGATAGTAATCCCATTGGTTCCATATGGGTGCAAGTCATGGGCCCCAAATTGAAAAGTACAGAAGAGGGTGGATGTGTTGGAACTGAAATGCCCAAGGTCAATATTTGGTGTGAGAAGGGTTGTTGGTTTTATGAGTAATGGTGAAAAGAGACTGATTAAGATGATATTTTTTAAAATGAAAGGATCAAAGAGAAGGGGGAGACTGTGATGAGATGGAAGGATGGAGTCTGAGTTATCAGGACCTTAACACACACAATGATGAAAGACATGCAAGGGATAGAGCAAATTAGTGTGATATGTTGTACATGGGGTGATGTGCTGTCATTGGATGGAACCAGGGCATGTGAGGTAGTCAGCAGAAACCATGAAAGGGTCTATACAATTTAGTAGTAGATGGGAGGCTCTTGTGTTGGTGCAATGCACATGCCAACTTGAGAGTGGATGTGAACAGATTAGGCCATTCTTTGTGTGTTCCTATTGCTACCTCACCATGGGAAAATGTGAAGCATAGTATAAAAAATCATCATTAACTCTATTCCCATTCACCATGTTAATAAAAGCATGCAACCTTTTTGTGCAAATGAATTTTTTAAAACAAGGGTTCCTTACCTCAATGCCTGTAGTCTGACAAAGGGGCAAGGCCATCTGATTCCCTGAGGTAGACTTGGTGCCCTAGTACTACTTTCCTACAAAACAATGAACTTATTTTCTTGACACATTTCTTTACATTCTTTAACAAAACAATAAAAAGAGCATGTAAATTGTTATCAGATTACAAGAGAGGATGATAACATGAAAATAAACAAGCCACACATGAATGAATATAACACTACTGGGAACCAAAGAGAAGAATGGAAGAGAGAATCTTGCTGACTGAAAAGTGCTTAAATAATAACATGGTCTAGAGACGAGATTATCTGGCTTTTTTCAAATGATTTACTTTATTGAGATTACTTACTGGTGTAATGAGATTATGATTTTGTGGCATTTGGTTTAATTCATTGTTACAAAATAAAGACAATTATATGTACAGACTACACTACAATACTTAATTAATGTCTGTACAATCCAAAAGATGACTCCTCTTTCCTTCCCAATCAAAAAGGGTCATCTCTTAATATTTTCCTATTCAAATATTGGAACACCACAGAATTGGTCCATTGTATTACAAAACACACCATTCCCCATTTTTATCTTAAGGACAAAAGTTTTGATCCTCAACAGGAAGGATTGTGCTGGGTAAGTTCACAGGTGCAAAGATAACTGTTGTAGGGTCTATCAAGTCTTGCACCTGCTAACTCCTTCATACAGAGAGGCTGATACCCAATCATCCTGTGTTCATATGGCCTTACACTGGAGGTTGCTACCATAGGCCTGAACTGGCCAACTTCATCCTATTCTCAGAATGTTACTTCCAAGGGCACTCAGGTGACCATTTCAACTAAACATGGGCAACTAACATCACTAGCCCTTTACTAGCTTAATTTTATTCGTTCATGGGGTTTCCAATCCAAGCATTGGAAACCAAAGCATTATTAGCAAAATAAAAAGTGAAAGATATAAAACCTACTCTGATCAAACATATAACTTGAAATTAAGGAATTTGAGCATCTGTATTAAAATCTTAGACATCTATTAAGAAAAGTTATACGTGCAAAAAAAATAGTTAAGAACGATGTGCTGTATATCATGTATTATAAGCCTAACTTTCAAATAATTATGATTCCAGCAAGCTAACCTAATAAATTGTATTTATTAAACCATTAGTTCTTTTCTTAAATTATAGAAAATGGAAAATATCACAACTGAGGAATTCTTGAGACAGGACATGATGGTAGAATACAGTACACAAGATTATTCTGTTACTGTGCCAGCCATTTGATGTTGCAATATAATATTTTGTACTTGTCACTTTTCCATTAATCAAATACTTCAAAACAAAATTTTTTCTGCTGACCTTATGAACTTTTACATTCTTATTGTCTTATTGGAATCTATGATTGTTTCTTTTGCTGATAAGTAATGGAAGATTCTTTACAATTTAAGGTTATTTATTAACCTGTGCTTCAGATCCTTTGTGGAGCATGATAATGGGATTGACTAGCTCTCCCAGAATGAGAATTATATGTAAACTATATCACATTAGAAAATTAACACATATCTAGTGCTGCAGCATGCCATGAGCTTTGGCTAGAATTCATTTTAGCTAGCAAGTAATAGTTATTGTCTTTTATTTATGCCATGTTAAAAACTTTGCAACTCTCTTTCTCATGTCATGGATATTTCTCCATTAAACAGGGAAACTCAGGAAAAGATCCCCCTCAAACATCCTAAGAAAGAACATTATCATGAATAAATACTACTCCATCAAAATGAATAAAACATTTTTTACTGTTTTGTGTGTGTGTGTGTGTGTGTGTGTGTGTGTGTAAAACAAACCATAATAAATATTTAACAGTTCTATTTGCATTCAAATAGACTCCAGACTTCATCAGCAAATGACTGTAAAGGTTATGTAACTCACTGAATGTATACTTATTTAAAACTGTTCATCCTTTTGTACAACTCATACATTCCTGTTCATGTGTACATCTCATACATTACACTGATGAGCCTACTCATACAATTGATATACTGTCTTATCTTACATATACATGTATAAATCATACATTACTCTTATGATACTACATGTACAATTAATATGTTTTCCTGATAATTCTACTTGTACAATTGATAAAGTCTCCACATGCAATATGAAAATGAAACTAGTGATACACAGCTGTGTAGAATCTTCCTCCTTGAATCATCCCTTCGTACCAAAACAACAGGTGATGCAGAGGACAGTGACTGAAGGGGCAAGCGAGACAGACGACCTGAGTCATACTCAACCTGTTAAAATATATTCCAGTGGCAGTAAATACTACATGATCAAATACACAAAAACACACCTGCATTACGGTTATCTCAGGAAATATGCTGCATAGCATTTCATACCTTCATATCCACTTCCAATATTATATCTTATACATCTAAAACAGCAAAACTAATAAAAAATAAAAACAAAGCTGCAGAATGACAGCACTGCTCATTTTAGTATGAACCATACACAATAGCACCTGAATCTTAATTAATAAGAGGCAACAACCAAACAAACTCAATCTATTGTGTATAAAGTTGAGCTAATAAGTAAAAGCTGCCCAAGCACACATATAGAGCATTCAACAATGTAAATGAAGCCCAAAAATTTCTCCAAACTTCTGAAATTTCCTGTCTTTGATCCTGATGAACCAAAATCTGGGCGAAGCAAAGCTTTCGAAAAGACTTGTAACAGACATCAACATTGTATCATTCAGTTTTGGAAATACTTCAGTATGTGATCTTAATTCATCTCTACATAATTAAAATGATGATGACAATAATTCTAAGAATGACCTGACCGAAAATCTTTTAGTTCATGAAACCCAATGATTCTGGTATCTTGTACACTGTAGCCTTATCATTGTTTTTCTTGTTATACTTGATCGCCATTTCACACATTAATGGGATAGCACCAGAAAACAGATAAAGAAAGACCTATCCACTCACATACACATACATATGAATATACACACACACTTCCCGTGTATTACCTGTGTGTTGTAGAAGGCAACTAAAAGGTGAGGGAGTGGGGGGCTGGAAATTCTCCCCTCGTTTTTAATTTTCCAAACGAAGGAACAGCAAAGGGGACCAAGTGAGGATGTTCCCTTTAAGGCTCAGTTCTCTGTTCTTAACGCTAACTCGCTAGTGTGGGAAACGGCAAATATGTATGAAAATATTTTATTTCTATTCATTTTGCTTTGTTGCTGTCTCCCGCGTTAGCGAGGTAGCGCAAGGAAGCAGACGAAAGAATGGCCCAACCCACCCACATACACATGTATATACATACACATCCACACATGCAAATATACATACCTATACATCTCAACGTATACATATATATATACACACAGACATATACATATATACACATGTACATAATTCATACTGTCTGCCTTTATTCATTCCCATCGCCACCCCGCTACACATGAAATGACACCCTCCTCCCCGTGCACACGCGCAAGATAGCACTAGGAAAAGACAACAAAGGCCACATTCGTTCACATTCAGTCTCTTGATGTCATGTAATAATGCACCGAAACTACAGCTCCCTTACCACATCCAGGCCTCACCAAACTTTCCATGGTTTACCCCAGATGCTTCACATGCCCTGGTTCAATCCATTGACAGCACATCGACCCCAGTAAACCACATCGTTGCAATTCAATCTATTCCTTGCACGCCTTTCACCCTCCTGCATGTTAAGGCCCCGATCACTCAAAATCTTTTTCACTCCATCCTTCAACCTCCAATTTGCTCTCCCACTTCTCCTCATTCCCTCCACCTCTGACACATATATTGTCTGTCAATCTTTCCTCATTCATTCTCTCCATGTGACCTAACCATTTCAACACACCCTCTTCTGCTCTCTCACCCACACTCTTTTTATTACCACACATCTCTCTTACCCTTTCATTACTTAATCAAACCACCTCACACCACATATTGTCCTTAAACATCTCATTTCCAACACATCGTGTCACCCTCCTCTGCACAAGCCTATCTATAGCCCCTACCTCACAACCATGTAACATTGTTGGAACCACTATTCCTTCAAACATACCCATTTTTGCTTTCTGAGATAATATTCTCGCCTTCCACACATTCTTCACCACTCCCAGAACCTTCGTCCCCTCCCCCTCCCTGTGACTCACTTCCACTTCCATGGTTCCATCTGCTGCCAAATCCACTGCCAGATATCTAAAACACTTCACTTCCTCCAGTTTTTCTCCATTCAGACTTACCTCCCAATTGGCTTGTCCCTCAACCCTACTGTACTTAATAACCTTGCTCTTATTCACACTTACTCTCAGTTTTCTTCTTTCACACACTTTACCAAATTCAGTCACCAACTTCTGCAGTTTCTCACCCGAATCAGCCAACAGCGCTGTATCATCAGCGAACCACAACTGACTCTCTTCCCAAGCCCTCTCATCCACAACAGACTGCATACTTGCCCCTCTATCCAAAACTCTTGCATTCACCTCCCTAACAACCCAATCCATAAACAAATCAAACAACCATGGAGACACACACCCCTGCCGCAAACCGACATTCACTGGCAACCAATCACTCTCCTCTCTTCCTACTCATACACATGCCTTACAACCTCGATAAAAACTTTTCACTGCTTCTAGCAACTTGCCACCCACACCATACACTCTTAATACCTTCCACAGAGTATCTCTATGAACTCTATCATATGCCTTCTCCAGATCCATAAATGCAACATATAAATCCATTTGTTTTTCTAAGTATTTCTCACATACATTCTTCAAAGCAAACACCTGATTCACACATCACAAACACCTGACCCACATATCCTTTACCACTTCTGAAACCACACTGCTCTTCCCCAATCTGATGCTCTGTACATGCCTTCACCCTCTCAATCAATGCCCTCCTATATAATTTCTCAGGAATACTCAACAAACTTATACCTCTGTAATCTGAACACTCACCTTTATCCCCTTTGCCTCTGTACAATGGCACTATGCATGCATTCCACCAATCCTCAGGCACTTCACCATGAACCATACATACACTGAATATCCTCACCAACCAGTCAACAACACAGTCACCCCCTTTTTTGATAAATTCCAAGGTTGTTTAACTTGTTTATGGATGGCTTGGCTAGGGAGTAAACACAAGCTTTGGAGAGAGGGGCAAGTATGTAGTATGTTGGGGGTGACAGGGCCTGGGAGGTAAGTCAGTTGTTTTTTGCCAATGCTACAGTTCTGGTGGCTGATCTGAGTGAGAAAATGCAGAAGCTGATGACTGAGTTTGGAAAAGTGTGTGAAAGGAGGAAGTTGAGAGTAAATGTGAATAACAGCAAGGTTATTAGGTTCAGTAGGGTTGAGGGACAAGTTAATTGAGATGCAAGTTTGAATGGAGAAGAATTGGAGGAAGAAGTGTTTTAGATATCTGGGAGTGGACTTAGCAGCGAATGGAACCATGGCAGTGGAGATGAGTTACAGGGTGGGGAGGGGCGAAGGTTCTGGGAGTGATGAAGAATGTGTGGAAGGTGAGGACGTCATCTCGGAGAGCAAAAATGGGTATGCTTGAAGGAATAGTAGTCTCAACAATATTATATGGTTGTAAGGCATGGGTTATAGATAGGGTTGTACTTGTACAGAGGAGGGTGGATGTGTTGGAAATGAAATGTTTGAGGATAGTATGTGGTATGAGGTGGTTTGACAGGGTAAGTAATAGAAGGGTAAGAAAGGTGAGTGAAAATAAAAAGAGTGTGGTTGAGAAAGCAGAAGAAGGCATGTTGAAATGACTTGGACATATGGTTCGAATAAGCAAGGAAAGATTGATAAAGAGGATATATGTGTCAGAGGTGGAGGGAACAAGGAGAAGCAGGAGACCAAATTGGAGGTGGAAGGATGGAGTAAAAAAAATTTTGAGCTATCAGGGCCTGAACATACATGAGGATGAGAGGCATGCAAGGAATAAAGTGAATTGGAATGATGTGGTATACATAAACCATGGAAAGGTCTGTGGGGCATGGATGTGGGTTGGGAGCTGTGGTTTTGGTGCATTACACATGACAGCTACAGATTAAGTGTGGACAAATGTGGCCTTCTTGTCTGTATTCCTGGTGCTACCTTGTCGAAGTAAGGGATAGCAATGCTGTTTTCCTGTGCGGTGGGGTAGCGATAGGAATGGATGTATTGGAAATGAAATGTTTGAGGACAATATGTGGAGTGAGTTGGTTTGATCAAGTAAGTAATGTAAGGGTAAGAGAGATGTGTGGAAATAAAAAGAGTATGGTTGAGAGAGCAGAAGAGGGTGTGTTGAAATGGTTTGGGCATATGGAGAGAATGAGGGAGGAAAGATTGACAAAGAGGATATATGTGTCAGAGGTGGAGGGAACAAGGAGAAGCAGGAGACCAAATCGGAGATGGAAGGATAGAGTGAAAAAGATTTTGAGCAATCAGGGCCTGAACATACGAGAGGGTGAGAGGCATGCAAGAAATAGAGTGACCTGGCACGATGCAGTATACCGGGGTCAACGTGCTGTCAATGGATTAAACCAGGGCATGCGAAGCGTCTGGGATAAACCATGGAAAGTTCAGTGGGGCCTGGATGTGGAAAGGGAGCTGTGGTTTCAGTGCATTATACATGACAGCTAGAGACTGAGTGTGAACGAATGTGGCCTTGTTGTCTTTTCCTAGCACTACCTTGCACACATACGGGGAGGGGGGTTGTTATTTCATGTGTGGCGGGGTGGCGATGAGAATGAACAAGGGCAGACAGTATGAATGTTTTTTTGTTTTTTTTTGTCGCTGTCTCCCGCGTTTGCGAGGTAGCGCAAGGAAACAGACGAAAGAAATGGCCCAACCCACCCCCATACACATGTATATACATACGTCCACACACGCAAATATACATACCTACACAGCTTTCCATGGTTTACCCCAGACGCTTCACATGCCCTGATTCAATCCACTGACAGCACGTCAACCCTGGTATACCACATCGATCCAATTCACTCTATTCCTTGCCCTCCTTTCACCCTCCTGCATGTTCAGGCCCCAATCACACAAAATCTTTTTCACTCCATCTTTCCACCTCCAATTTGGTCTCCCACTTCTCCTCGTTCCCTCCACCTCCGACACATATATCCTCTTGGTCAATCTTTCCTCACTCATTCTCTCAATGTGCCCAAACCATTTCAAAACACCCTCTTCTCCTCTCTCAACCACGCTCTTTTTATTTCCACACATCTCTCTTACCCTTACGTTACTTACTCGATCAAACCACCTCACACCACACATTGTCCTCAAACATCTCATTTCCAGCACATCCATCCTCCTGCGCACAACTCTATCCATAGCCCACGCCTCGCAACCATACAACATTGTTGGAACCACTATTCCTTCAAACATACCCATTTTTGCTTTCCGAGATAATGTTCTCGACTTCCACACATTCTTCAAGGCTCCCAGAATTTTCGCCCCCTCCCCCACCCTATGATTCACTTCCACTTCCATGGTTCCATCCGCTGCCAGATCCACTCCCAGATATCTAAAACACTTTACTTCCTCCAGTTTTTCTCCATTCAAACTTACCTCCCAATTGACTTGACCCTCAACCCTACTCTACCTAATAACCTTGCTCTTATTCACATTTACTCTTAACTTTCTTCTTTCACACACTTTACCAAACTCAGTCACCAGCTTCTGCAGTTTCTCACATGAATCAGCCACCAGCGCTGTATCATCAGCGAACAACAACTGACTCACTTCCCAAGCTCTCTCATCCCCAACAGACTTCATACTTGCCCCTCTTTCCAAAACTCTTGCATTCACCTCCCTAACAACCCCATCCATAAACAAATTAAACAACCATGGAAACATCACACACCCCTGCCGCAAACCTACATTCACTGAGAACCAATCACTTTCCTCTCTTCCTACACGTACACATGCCTTACATCCTCGATAAAAACTTTTCACTGCTTCTAACAACTTCTTAATACCTGTACATGTGTATATATGTATATGTCTGTGTGTGTATATATATGTATACGTTGAGATGTATAGGTATGTATATGTGCGTGTGTGGATGTGATTGTATATACATGTGTATGTGGGTGGGTTGGGCCATTCTTTCGTCTGTTTCCTTACGCTACCTTGCTAACGTGGGAGACAGCGACAAAGTATAATAAATACAATAAACATATATATATTTATTTTATTAATATATATGTGTGTGTGTGTATGTCTGTGTATGTATATGTATCAGTATAAGTTGATATATAAATGTGTATACAAGTGAATGGGCCAGTTTTTGTCTGTTTCCTGGCTCTACCTCATTGATGCAGGAAATGGCGACTAAGTATAATAAAAAACTAATTTCAGAAGATCCTCACTAAAAAACACTATACATCCTATAAACTGGGGGTTGCTGAGCCTGAGACACCAAGCGCTGAGGGCAAATTGTCTACCATTTATCATTACGACACTTCTCATTGAAACATGGGTAGTTCCAGCAGTTTCCATTCAAGTATTCATTCAAGTCAATTGAGATAGAATATTATTGTAATAAACAGTTTTTTAACTGAAAATCATTCAAAAAGTGATTACGGTAAAATCTTTTGAACAACGAAAGAAAGTAAAAGTTGATTGTTTTTGTAATGATTTTATCCCACATTCCACTGTAAAACTTATGTAATTACAGTAAAAATATTACATTTCTATGAATGTATTAAGCACAGTATGAATAGATTGTCACTGTAATATAACTATCTTTAACTGAGACTATTAAAAAATGAGTAACATCTCTTGAACATAAGAATGTTAGGTAAAGTCTTTTATTCTATTTTACATTGAATTTGGAAAGAGGGGCAAGTATGAAGTCTGTTGGGGATGAGAGAGCTTGGGAAGTGAGTCAGTTGCTGTTCGCTGATGATACAGCGCTGGTGGCTGATTCATGTGAGAAACTGCAGAAGCTGGTGACTGAGTTTGGTAAAGTGTGTGAAAGAAGAAAGTTAAGAGTAAATGTGAATAAGAGCAAGGTTATTAGGTACAGTAGGGTTGAGGGTCAAGTCAATTGGGAGGTGAGTTTGAATGGAGAAAAACTGGAGGAAGTGAAGTGTTTTAGATATCTGGGAGTGGATCTGGCAGCGGATGGAACCATGGAAGCGGAAGTGGATCATAGGGTGGGGGAGGGGGCGAAAATTCTGGGAGCCTTGAAGAATGTGTGGAAGTCGAGAACATTATCTCGGAAAGCAAAAATGGGTATGTTTGAAGGAATAGTGGTTCCAACAATGTTGTATGGTTGCGAGGCGTGGGCTATGGATAGAGTTGTGCACAGGAGGATGGATGTGCTGGAAATGAGATGTTTGAGGACAATGTGTGGTGTGAGGTGGTTTGATCGAGTAAGTAACGTAAGGGTAAGAGAGATGTGTGGAAATAAAAAGAGCGTGGTTGAGAGAGCAGAAGAGGGTGTTTTGAAATGGTTTGGGCACATTGAGAGAATGAGTGAGGAAAGATTGACCAAGAGGATATATGTGTCGGAGGTGGAGGGAACGAGGAGAAGAGGGAGACCAAATTGGAGGTGGAAAGATGGAATGAAAAAGATTTTGTGTGATCGGGGCCTGAACATGCAGGAGGGTGAAAGGAGGGCAAGGAATAGAGTGAATTGGAGCGATTTGGTATACCGGGGTTGACGTGCTGTCAGTGGATTGAATCAAGGCATGTGAAGCGTCTGGGGTAATCCATGGAAAGCTGTGTAGGTATGTATATTTGCGTGTGTGGACGTATGTATATACATGTGTATGGGGGTGGGTTGGGCCATTTCTTTCGTCTGTTTCCTTGCGCTACCTCGCAAACGCGGGAGACAGCGGCAAAAAAAAAAAAAAAAAAAACATTGAAATACATCACGTTTCAGCAAAACTACTGTTCACTTCTGGGAACATTTTCATTCAGGTACAGTTAAGGTAAAATATACCTGTGATGTAACACTTTTTTAATTGACAATGATTCAAAAAACACATACAATCTAGCTGATACAGCAAAGTCCTGCTTGTGGAGGCTCTGCCTTTGCATCAGCCCTTCCTAAGCAACCTTTAATATTACCGTATATTGAAATTGTGTTTGTATTCTTATTGTCTTCCTTGTAACTTTCCAGAATCATGACAACGTTCAGTACTTTTAATTTACAAGCATTCATTTTCGAAAATACATAAGACACCAAACAAATACTAGCACAGGTTTTTGCATGATTCTCCCACCAAAAAGAGACCAAATGTGCTTGACTCACATTCTCTTCAGCATGGATTCCAGAACAGACAAGTTCACAGCAAAGTTCAAGCTCTGAGTGATTAAATATGCAGAACAGACTAACAACTGTACTGCAGCAAGGGAATTTAAGGTATCCGAAAAAAATCTTATAGACTGGGGAAAGCTCTCTGCACAACTTAAGTATATGCCAAAAAACAAATGTACTAACCGAGGAAAGTGTAACAAGTGGTCACAGTTGGAAGCTACAGTGGCACAGTATGTCAGCGAAAACCGACAGAATGTCTATGGTGTTTCCCAAGGATCAATTCGAATCTTTGCCTTGAAACTAGCGAGGAAATTAGGCATCACAGAATTTAAGGCAAGCCCTGGTTGGTGCATAAGATCTATGAAAAGAAATGATTTTGTACTGAGATGGAGAACGAAAATATCACAGCATCTTCCATAAGAACTTGATTTTCTTTTATGCTGAAGGCTTCAGTCACAGACAAAAGTCTACATCAAGGCCAAACCTTAATTGAAACATAGAGAGAGAATTATGAAACAAAAAAAAAATGACAAGGGAAAGGATTTATGAATTTTTGAGAAAGTGAAAAACCTGTCTTTTGAAATGTGCTAGGTCACAGCTACTGGGAAAGACAAGAAGTGGAGAGTTCCACAGCTTCAATGTGTAGGGAAAGAAGCAGGTATCAAAATGGCCCACCCTTGAGTTGCTGATGGCCACACAATAATCATGCGATGCAACAGCTTGCCGAGTATTGAGTGATCTAGCTAGTGATGTGGGCACACAAGCAGCCAGCTCTTGGGAGTGAAATCCAAAGTAATATCTATAGAAGAGGGAAAGTGAACCAACATTGTCGTGTAAGGCAAGGGGATCAAGTTTGGAAGTTAGCCTGCATCAGTTTATTAAATGAATTGCTTTCAACTCAACTCTGCCAAGCAAGGATGTAAGAGCAATACTCCATACAAGGAAGAATCAATCTCTTGTATGAATGGAGCAACTGTTCAGAAGAGAAGAAATTTTGACATCTAAACAGGACACCCAGTTTCTTGAGGCAGACTTAGCTATTTCTGTAATGTGGGGTTTCCAAGAAAGAGTGGTTGTTACAGTAATACCAAGTATGTTCACTGAGTCAAGAGGTGGAATTAGAGAACCATCAAAGGAGAGGTGAGAGTTGTGAGGAGTTTTTGGTAGAAAGATGGGTAGAGACTGGGTCTTGGAGGCATTAAACTTAAGATTTTGTATACCCCACTAAGAATTCCTGCCCAAGTCTGAGTTTATTGAGGAAGCTGTGTCAAGATGAGATGCAGATCGAGTGAGAGATGTGAGAGCAGAATTGAAGGATATGGATGAATGCAGCATTGAGTCGTCACCATATGAGAGCACTGGATTATTTGTGGAGAGGAAATTATGGAAAAAAAAGGAAAAAAGTGTAGGGGACAGGACAGAACCTTGAGGGACACTGCTGTTGATGGAGAAAAAGGGAAAGACTGATCCATCAACAATCACAGAGATGGATCAACTAGAGAGAAAGTTAGATATGAAGGAGCAAAGTGAGGGAAAGAAGCCAAAAGAGGGGAGTTTAGAGATGAGACCATGATGCCACACCCTGTCAAAAGCCTTAGATATATGTCAAGGGCAACTACAATTGACTTCCCAAAATCTTTCAGAGATGATGACCAGACATTAGTAAGATAGGAAAGAATATCACCAGTGGATCTCGCCTTACAGAAGCCATACTGTTGAACAGAGAGAAGACTGTGATTTTCGAGGTGCTTAAGGATATGGGAGTTGGGGAGGAATTCAAAGAATTCGGAAATGGTAGATGGCAAAGCAATAAGATGATAGTTAGAGGGGTAAGAATGGTCACTCTTCATAGGGATGGGATGTATCAGTGCATGCTTCCAAGGAGGAAAAGTTTTGGTTTTTAAACAGAAACGGAATATACAAGCAAGCACAGGTGCAAGTTCTGAGGCACACTCTTTCAGTACTCGGGGATGGATGCTATCAGGACCATAAGCATTATTTGTGTCCAGAAAAAGAAGCGCTTTTTGGACAGTCTGAAAAGAGATTACGAGAAGGGGCATAGGATTAGTAAGAGGACCATTAGGGGGTGAAGGAATGTTAGAGTCATCCACGATGGCATTAGAGGAGAAACAGGAATAAAGAGCGTTGCTTTGTCTACAGAAGACACAGCTATAGCACCATCAGAGCAGAAAAACAAAGAGAAGGTAGAGCGACAGAAGTTGTTAGAGATGCCTTTAGCTACAGACCAGAAAGACCTATCAGTGGATGACAAGGAGAGGTTATCACACTTCCTTTGAACAAAGGACCACTTCACCTCAGGGATAACATACTTGCAGCAATTACAAGCACTGATAAAAGCTGAACAGGAGCCACAGGAAGGAAAGCTTTTCCAAGCCCGATATCCCTGATCCCTTGCCTGAATGGCCACAGAATAGGAACAGTTGAACCATGGATTGGATGAAGAGGTTGTTGTGGAGAAAGAGGGGATAAATTCTTCTATTCCCACAAAAATAACCTCTAATAAACATTCGGCAGTGACAGAAGCATCACCACATAAGAGACAGTAATCTACCCAACGAAAGTCAGAGAAGTTACGTAAGTCATTCCTTTCAGCTTAGTTCAGGTGCCAGTATTTATGCTCGTAAGGGGCTGCTGGAGGTAGAGGTGCCATTAGAATACATACATTTATAAGTGTGTGATCAAATGAACCAACTGAAATATTGTATTTATGGTAGGATGGACTAGATGTGAGAAACAAATCCAGAATATTAAGAAAGTGGTCACAACGGTCAGGAATATGGGTATGATGGAAGATAATTTGCTCTAAATCACTGAAAATGAAAAATGCGAGGGCTTCAATCCCTCCACCATCCGTATGGGAGGAAATTAACCATTCCCTATGGTGAACGTTACTGAATTTCATAGGTTAAGTGTAAAATGTTGAAAAAGTTTTTATTACTGGTATTTTTTGTAGATCTATGGGTACTTGGATACTGTATATAATATGACAAGTTAGCCTGAGCTAAGAACTTCAAAGACTACTGAAAGCACATTGCAAGGTAACTTAGCCTACTGCAAGTTGGTGAGCTTCATCTGCTGAAGGCACTTCACAACTTTTCATTACTAATTGGTACATATTTTAAATCACCAGTGTTTACAGACAGTAACTGGTAAATATTTTTCATGTCTGAAGCTAAAAGTTGCTCCTAGCCCTTCCCATCATGCACAGATTTTGAGCTAACAAAACTATTACCCATGTACATATCAGCCCCAAATTTTTTGCCAAAAAATTTGGTCTTAAAAACTCGAACTAAACATGAGTATATATGATATGTTAAAATTATAATGGTATTGTTTGGCTGCTGCTGGGAAGTTACCTGCTGCATGTGTTCACAAACGGTCACTTTGTCATATCAAATATCTTAAACTAAGATAACCTTTTCTGTAAGACTTTTGCCACAAGGTATGGGATAAACAATAAAGAATGTTTGCTTTACTTGTGGATAATTCTATGAGCTGGAATATGCATACTTTTGATTTCAAATTTCAATTCAAGAAATTCATTTGAGCCTTACCTGGTACTTACAACAAGGATCAAACTGCCATGATGCTGCATAAACTCCAGTGCAGAACAAAGACAGCGTGCCAAGCGGGACACAAACATAGGCTGTGTCATGCCAGATCAAACCTGAAGAAAGAGTCATTCAAGATTTTCATTTAAGAAGGGACAGGTAGACAGAGAAAAATGAGAGAGTGAGGAAAGAAAAAGTACACTGAAAGTTATGACATCAAAAGTAAAAAGAGTACCTGAATTTCATAATGAAAAGTGAATACACCAGAAATTGATTTATCCATATCAGTTAATTCCAGAGGGCTTCTTGATCACATTATTTCTTTTCACCATATTCCTAAAATACACAGATTGTACACTGTCAATCTGTAGTAAGAAACTCCATTTATCCACACAACTGACCTGCATTAACTGAATCTACAGTAATCCTATAATGATTTGGAACAATAATGATCATCTACTGCCAATCTGTAGTAAGAAATTCCATTCATTCATACAGGTGACCTGCATTAACTGAATTTACATATACATATATACACATGTACATAATTCATACTGTCAGCCTTTATTTATTCCAATCGCCACCTCACCACACATGGAATAACATCCCCCTCCCCCATCATGTGTGCGAGGTAGCGCTAGGAAAAGACAACAAAGGCCCCATTCGTTCACACTCAGTCTCTAGCTGTCATGTAATAATGCACCGAAACCACAGCTCCCTTTCCACATCCAGGCCCCACAGAACTTTCCATGGTTTACCCCAGACGCTTCACATGCCCTGGTTCAATCCATTGACAGCATGTCGACCCCGGTATACCACATCGTTCCAATTCACTCTATTCCTTGCACGCCTTTCACCCTCCTGCATGTTCAGGCCCCGATCACTCAAAATCTTTTTCACTCAATCTTTCCACCTCCAATTTGGTCTCCCACTTCTCGTTCCCTCCACCTCTGACATATATATCCTCTTGGTCAATCTTTCCTTGCTGTCATGTAATAATGCACCAAAACCACAGCTCCCTTTCCACATCCAGGCCCCACAAAACTTTCCATGGTTTACCCCAGACACTTCACATGCCTAGGTTCAATCCATTGACAGCATGTCGACCACAGTATACCACATTTTTCCAATTCACTCTATTCTTTGCACGCCTTTCACCCTCCTGCATGTTCAGGCCTCAATCGCTCAAAATCTTTTTCATTCCATCCTTCCACCTCCAATTGGGTTTCCCACTTCTCCTCGTTCCCTCCACCTCTGACACATATATCCTCTTGGGCAATCTTTCCTCACTCATTCTCTCCATGTGACCAAACCATTTCAATACACCCTCTTCTGCTCTCTCAACCACACTCTTTTTATTACCACACACCATCTCTCTTACCCTTTCATTACTTACTCGATCAAACTACCTCACACCACATACTGTCCTCAAACATCTCATTTCCAACACATCCACCCTCCTCTGCACAACCCTACCTATAGCCCACGCCTCACAACTATATAACATTATTGGAACCACTATTCCTTCAAACATACCTGATTTTGCTTTCCAAGATAATGTTCTCGCTCTGCACATTTTTCAACGCTCCCAGAACTTTCGCTCGTCCCCCACCCTGTGACTCACTTCCGCTTCCATGGTGCCATCTGCTGCCAAATCCACTCCCAGATATCTAAAACACTTCACTTTCTCCAGTTTTTCTCCATTCAAACTTACCTCCCAACAGACTTGTCCCTCAACCCTACTGTACCTAATAACCTTGCTCTTATTCACATTTACTCTCAGCTTTCTTCTTTCACACACTTTACCAAACTCAGTCACCAGCTTCTGCAGTTTCTCATCTGAATTAACCACCAGCGCTGCATCATCAGCAAACAACTGACTCACTCCCCAAGCCCTCTTATCCACAACAGACTGCATATTTGCCCCTCTCTCCAAATATATATATATATATATATATATATATATATATATATATATATATATATATATATATATATATATATATATATATAATATATAAAACCCAGTATAATATATATATATATATATATATAATATATAAAACCCAGTAACAGCAGTACGTATACCAACTTATTATCAATACAAAAGTCAAGTGCTGCATTGACATCAAAATTAGGTATATATAATACATTACTGTGAGGATGTTCTTGCATCCAACAGTGGGATGACATCTTTACATATCATATGAAGTACAATGATTATCTGACAAAGGACAGATGAGTTTCATAGATATACAAACCTGAGGTTATTGCACCAAATCCAGCTAATACTGCTGTTTTGTGAAGACAATTTCCAACAGCAATCCATCTGGCCGTCTCGTCTCCTAGAGTAGTTGGCTCTATTACAATTGTTGCCACGCCTTTTTCTAGTGCTCTTTCCAGCTCTAACTCAAAAGTTTCATGGGCTGAATCACTGTCATAAACTTCACGAATGATGGCAATCTGAGAGCAAGACTCCCTGGAAAGAGATATATATATATATATATATATAAACTTACTTTCTTGCCTCAAGAAAATCTCCTACGGGGCTCCCACAACACACAGGAAGCTGGCCATGTCCACGGGACAGAACCACAGGTCAAGGAGAGTGGGGATATTGTGTGTGTGCCTGTGTGAGGTGAAGAGTAAGTGTTCTGTGTCTTCAATGTGGAGGTTGCAGATTCAGCATATGGAGTCTTTGTGATATGGTAAGTATGTGTTTGTAATATTGTTGAGATGGGCAAGGTCCAGAATGCAAAAGTGAAAGGAGTGTATTTTCAGATGGGTATTCTGTCTGGTGGAGTGAAGTTTAAGACTTGGTTGGTAGGGTGGGTGCTAGTATACGTCGAATTATTATCATGTTCATATGTTTTGTCAATGTCATGCTTCATGGGAGGAGGAGGATCTTTTAGAATAGGATGCTAAGGCATGAGACAAGGTTGAGATTTTTTTCTACCTTAGGGTCAGTGGTAGATCACAGTGTGGTGTTGACTGGATGGAAGGGATCTAGCGCCTTTGCAACGAAATATGCAAAATATTGAAGTGAGGTTGGATCACTCTTTTTTAAGGTTTTGAATGTTTATATCACAGAGTTAGGTCAAGTGAGAGAGGTATGGCAAGTAGTTTGGTTAAAAAAGAGGTGATAGTTCTACATTCTCAGCATGGCTACTGCAATCATACCTTTATATGTTGCTTCTACCCACCCTCATTTTAATTTGAAGGTTATGCTTTTTCAGTATGCAGAGGTGGTTTATGTCACTAGCAACTATAGGTAGTAACAGAAAAAGATTCTATTATCAGTTACCTACATAACATGGGGGAAAGGGTATGGCCCTGGCCCTGTCAAGCATGTTCACTCAAAGTGCTGCAACTTGCCATGCAGTTATGTGCTCAGCTAGTAATTACTGTCTCTGAGGCATTAATGATAGTTACACTGATCAGGTGTAGGTTGAACATAATTTTGATCATTATGGGAAAGTAATCTTGATTGCGATATAGTGGAAATACGACCAGAATGTTCTAGAGCACAGGATAGCAGACACATAAGTAGATGACTTATGTTATTGTTCAGTGAATTACAAAACAGTGCATAAAACCATAAATTATTTATATACCTGAAATCATATAAACAAAGTGTGATGATTAAGTGATATATCTGAAAATGATATAAATAAGCCATTTGTAAGAACTCTCAGGTGTGTAGTGAAACATTTTACATAATCTTTACATATCATTTGCATGGTATCATGTTACCAAGTCTCCAAAAGGGTGAAGTATGTTACTATTATGAAATGAAAACAATTATACATGAGTGAATTACATAAGCTAAGTGTACTGGTTGTCAGTCACCCAGGTGATGACAAAATCTGTCATGTCAACTACGATAACACAGCCAGTACATCATTAATGAACATGCAAACTTTAAGTCTGTACAGCACCAATAAGATGTTTGCTTGATATTTTGTTTTTCTTTTTCTTAGCTCTTGTTGATATATCCTATAAGCTGAAGACTAAACTATATTTTGAATTTTTTAATAAGTCTCATACAAAGGCATCCCTAAATTTCCTGGGCTTTGTAATTTAAGGATTAAAGGAACCAATGGTTACTTCACCGACTTGTGCAGTGAGTCCCAACTTTTTTCCACTTACGACCCCTTTCTCAATATTTCACACTTGCAACCCCCTCCCCTCTTATTTGCCTGTTCAGTTTCACAGTCTTTCAACAATCCCTTTCGTGAAAAAACTTGAAACAAAAAAATTAATCATAAATATTTTCCTGCTTATTTAAAGTTTATCACACCAAGCTCCTATTCTTACTTGCTGATACCCATCATTTCATTGACTCTCCAACCTAGCTAGTGGGATGGTTTGGATTGCATCAGAGAAGAAAGTCTTGCTATGCATGGCTGGGTGTTTGTGAGAGCCAGTCTCATATCCTCCACATCCAGTCTGTTTCTGCTCTTCATTTTGGTTTGGACAAGTGCTGAAAACCCAGACTCAGAAAGAAGGCCAAAATGCTGTCTTTGAAATATGACTAATGTATAGCACACCAGAACTGAGTTACTGATCTCTCCTGGAAGAGGTCATATGCTGAAGAGACTGTGACATATAAAAAAAATCCAGGTTCTCTCAAGGCTTCACAACCCCCTCAGCAACCATTCACAACCCCCAGGTTGGGAACCCCTAGACTAGAGTTATGTATGGATGTCAGATGTCACCTGCAACTTTAACCAGCATGAACAAATATTCACAATGCTTAGATCACAATTATCTTGAGAAAATCATGGGAGTAAAACAGAATATGTGCATTCCATCCAAAACCACACCCTTCTATGCAAAGTAAAAAAGTGAATTTTGTGACCCTCAGATGATGATAACAGTTAACTATTATATCTGGACTTATCAAAAGTCCATTGGCAATGATTTCATACAAAATATTAAAAGACTCAGTCTCCAAGCAGACAGGAGGGAAATGAAACAAATAATTGCCTAAGTGTCACACCAAAGTGTCAATTTCTATGATGCCTATATGAAAATGATTGTAACTGTTTAATATCTATGCTGCTCCTATCATCTTCTGGCAGCCCCTGTAGGACTGCTCCCAATGTTACAAGCTGATTCAAAGCTTCCCACCTCTGTTTAAAATTACAGCTGATGTTTGCTTCCATCAATTATTCACAGATGTCACTAGCAGCCTACCTCCATAACTGAAAAAAAAATCTGCATCTCAGTCACCTACAGAACATCAAAAAGAGTGTACATACATCATCTAAGCATGTGTCACGATGTCAGTGCTCACTATTTTGGTTAGTTATGAAAAAAATCTAGGGTAAGTGTTCTGATATTTTGGATGTAAATAACTTATTTCTTAATCTATTCAAATGAACTGTCCATGTAATTAGCATGTCCACACATAAAAAGCATATACAATTTATAAAATTACACAAAACATGTGAAAGATACACAAAAGATAAGTATGTGCATTGTGAAATCATAAACTGAATACTGCGATCAGGTGTAGCTATCCAGAATGCAATCACCACAGACAAAAAACATAGTCACTTCATACTTACACAGATAAGGAGTAGCCACGCCACCAGCATAAGAACTTCCTTGTCAACTCAACACCCTTCCTGACCAATACTGGGGAAAGTACACTACTTTTTATGATAAAGACATATTCTACAATGATTTTTTTTTCCACATATGAGAATGAATCACAGAGGCAATACAGCCGTTTAAAGTTAAAATGCTCAAGTATTATCTTTTCATTACTTTAAATATTTGCTGACATTCATCAGGCTGGGGAAGAAAATTTTTTCAACACAGAGAATGAAAGGGTCAAAACATGCATGAAGTATACACATATGTTCATACCATAATTCTTTTTAAATCCAAAATCCACATATTTGATGGTCCCACTACTGTATAATACCTGCATCCAGTAGATGAAAACAAATGACAACAGCAAAAATTATCTTTAAGTTAATCACAACCCTAAATATGTTAGGTTTTAAAAGGTTCTATCCTCAATGAATTTCTTTGGTTCCTTAAACCATCTTGTTATCAGCTATTTTTCCAAAAAAATAATAAGAGGATAACTGAGAAACTACTGAGGGGAAAAAGGAATTGCACACTAAGAGCAGTACCTTGCACCATCTTACAAATTCAAGAGGAACCCACAGAACTGGCACGAATTTGAAAATGAAAAAAAATGAGAGGGTCAGATATAATAAACATTTATATTTATTTATTTATTTTGCTTTGTCACTGTCTCCCACTTTTGCGAGGTAGTGCAAGGAAACAGACGAAAAAAAATGGCCCAACCCACCCCCATACACAATGTATATACATACACGTCCACACACGCAAATATACATAACTATACATCTCAATGTACACATATATATACACACACAGACACATACATATATACCCATGCACACAATTCACACTGTCTGCCTTTATTCATTCCCATCGCCACCTTGCCACACATGGAATACCACCCCCCTCCCCCCTCATAAAACCAAACCAAATCTAGCCTTGCCTATCACTGCCAATCCTAGTTGAGCACCTGTAATTCCATCAATTTTAAGCTTTCATAATGTGGGCAGGGCTTTATAGTAGAGGAATAAAGACACTAAAAATTGATAGTTAACATTTTAGTGATGCATTTGTAACACTTTCTTTGAAGTATTGCAAACAGTAAATGGCCAGTATGGATGCCAATGGCATCCTGATGTCATTATCTCATGTCTTCACACTATGCAAGGACATCAGAAAAGTGATCATCCTATGGATGGCTGACCAGAAACATGCAACTGGCACTTTATTTGGTTTGTATGTCAATGTACAAAGGAAATGAAGATGGAATAAAACAAGAAAACTTTCCTGTGGAGAGCAGAAATGCCTCTTTCCTTTATCACTTATGCATTCTAATGAACGTCCCTACACATCAAAATGACAGAGAGCTACTTATTCCAAGATTTGCATATATATTGGGTGAGTTCAGATTTCTTAATAAATGAAAGACTCAATTCACTGTTCATCAGATCAGTCCCACACCATACCAGCTTCCTATATCTATTGAGACATCTGAACTCACCATTTATATTCCCAATCAGACAAAAAACACCACAGATAAGTGAAGTAATGTCTTTGATTTTTAGAAAAACATGTGATAAATTTGAAAAATTCTTCACAAATGCAGTCTTTCAGGAGCATATTCTTTGATTTCCATATTTTATAATATCATGAGAATATACAACACTACATTTTTCACAACCCCTCATGATTCTATTACTGACATGTTAATCAATACTGAAAGATAGTTTTAATGGGAAATAATGCAAAATCCCACACCCTCGTACCATTCCTAACAGTAGAAATGAAAGAAAAAATTACGATATCAAACTTATAATTGTAGTATCTTTTTTCCAAACTTTTACTTTGGTATTCAACAAGTATTCTGTCTAAACTTATACAGGTATATCTGTAATCACAATGAACTACACAAAGCACTTATGACATTAGTAGCTATTTCCCCAAAATAGTTTCACCGCGGACTTTTACTAAAGGTTTTGTTAATATTTCAAAAGTGAATTACCTACTTTACTACTAACTATCTCACACTTTTCCTGATATACATAACCCTTATTGTCTTATCTGACACTGAATAATAAAAGATACTACCACTATGGGACAAAATCACATAATAGCAATCAAAAGTTTATAGCAATGTAGAGCTAATCTAGACAATTACTTTCATTGTATTTTCAGAACACTATATCTATATTGTATGGGAAAAAATTACTCAATATCCAAAGATATTACCCATGTGGAGCTAAACTTTGCTTTTACCCCAAAATACATTCAACACATCATTGAAGCTGACATCTGAATTGCCATTCTTTTTACTATTTCATTAAGTTAGATTCAATCATTTAGCTGCTACTAAATGAAGCACAGCCATAAAGTTGTATAAAAGAGCCCCTAGGGCTAAATACTTAATGAATTAAATTCATTGGGAAGAATTCGTAAGTAAAAAAGTAATATAAGCCATCAGTAACATACATGTCTCTGTCGGAGTCACTGGGAACTTCACTCTTAGAAAACTAAGTTTCCATGCAAAGCCTGCAGAGGTGACTGCAGTATACTGCAACACACTTCACTATACCAGTACAACAAACTAGTTTATGCAACAGTACAACTGCAGTGTACAAGACACAGTTCTAAAATCCTCTACGTCTATTCGTTATGAAGGACTATCGCTTGCTCCAATCACTCTGAAACCGAGACATCTGCCACTTCTTAGACTACAACAGGCATGGTAATGCAGCAAATAAAACAAGAAGTATTACCTCTCCTCGTCGTCTGACATTGTGTTGTGTTGGATCAGCTGTTCGCCTGGGCAGCGTCCCACTCCGCAACCCAACACCACCTCATCCACACCACCACCCACCCACCCACCCACCCCTTCCTTACCCTTCTCAAGAAAGTCGACCTTGATTTTTATGGATTTCCATAATTTCTCCCATAGGTGGTTTAAAAAAAGGGGGGGTGCTATGGATCTCCATAATTTCTCCCATAGGTAGTAATAAAAAAATGGGGGGGGGGGGGGGTGCTTACCCTCCTCATGAAAGTCGACCTTGATTTTCATGGATCTCCATAATTTCTCCCATAGGTGGTTAAAAAAAAGGGGTGCTTACCCTTCTCAAGGAAGTCGACCTTGATTTTTATGGATCTCATAATTTCTCCCATAGGTGGTTTAAAAAATAAAAGGGGGTGCTTACCCTCCTCAAGAAAGTCGACCTTGATTTTCATGGATCTCCATAATTTCCCCCATATGTAGTTTAAAAAAAGGGGGTGCTTACCCGGGGGGGGGGGTAGGGTGCTACCCTCCTCAAGAAAGTCGACCTTGATTTTATGGATCTCCATAATTTCTCCCATAGGTAGTTTAAAAAAAAGGGGGAGAGGTGCTTACCCCCCTCATGAAAGTCGACCTTGATTTTATGGATCTCCATAATTTCTCCCATAGGTAGTTTAAAAAAAAAGGGGGGGTGCTTACCCTCCTCAAGAAAGTCGACCTTGATTTTATGGATCTCCATAATTTCTTCCATAGGTGGTTTTAAAAAAAAGGGGGGGTGCTTACCCTCCTCATGAAAGTCGACCTTGATTTTATGGATCTCCATAATTTCTCTCATAGGTAGTTTAAAAAAAAAAGGGGGGGTGCTTACCTTCCTCATGAAAGTCGACCTTGATTTTATGGATCTCCATAATTTCTCCCATAGGTAGTTTAAAAAAAAAAAGGGGGTGCTTACCCTCCTCATGAAAGTCGACCTTGATTTTATGGATCTCCATAACTTCTCCCATAGGTAGTTTTGAAAAAAACGGGGGGGGGGGGTGCTTACCCTCCTCAAGAAAGTCGACCTTGATTTTATAGATCTCCATAATTTCTCCCATAGGTAGTTTAAAAAAAAAAGGGAGGTGTGCCGAATTAGTAAAATAGCTTCTTGGAACCATGTCTTCTCTCTGAGATAAATGCTCAGGTGTTAATGATGTTACTACTGTATGTACATCATCTCGGACATCAAGTTTCAGCCAGAAATTTGTGGGTTTGACAAAGTTCCTTAAGATGCAGCCGGTTAGGCCACAACACTAGTGTCGCATGAAACATTCTCTGTGATGTGTAAATGGAAGAAGGATGAATGAAAGTTTTTGTTGATTGTTTGGATATCACTATTCTTGAGAGCTAAAATTATTAGAAATCACATATTCTATGGCAGCGTCTAAGGGCATTGTAATGGTAGGAAATATAACGGTAATGTTAATGTAATGAATTCTGAAAAATGTCCAGCAGATTTAGGAAGACAAACCTGCTGTAATTTATGTTAATTGGTCTTTTAAGTCCTATAACGATTTCACAGAGTGTTTGATGGCAATGTCCTGGCGGTTTTACTCTTCCACTGTACGCAACTCCAAATTCAATGACTAGAAATTGTATCAGGTAGTGATCAGACTGTCAAACATGCGTTCTCATTCAATTGATTCCTTTAAAATAGCAACAGGGGCTTACTTCCTGTTAAAGCCAAGAGATTCAAACCTCACCTATGTTGCATATTTCTTATTTCAGTAAAAACTATCGATTGTATCAGATATCTTCACTTGGTATATCATTTTACCTGAAATCACTAGCTTCATTGACTCTCCCATCAAAATTCTTCACGATTGCCCTTAAACCCCCCTTGGGGCTGTACAGCTGACCCGCAGACTTACTTTATCTTAAGCCTTTAAATGTTAGCATGTGTACATCAGAGATAATCTTGCTGGCATTATTTCAGGCTGTCTCAGACACCATTCTTAAGGACCTGTCAATACAAGTTAGGATGGGCAAAGAGGGACGACAATTACACAGTTTTAAAGTAAACGTTTATGCAATGATTGCATCTTTTATCAACTTTTTTTTTTTTTTTTTTACATTGTATTCCGTGTGGAATATGTTCTTGAAAGTAAGTTCTCCTGTAAGGAAATGGGTGGGAACTAGAGGCTCCACTCCAGAAGTAATACAAATGAGTAATTCTTCTGTGTTATTTCTACATTCTCTTCAGTACTCTCTACCAAATCTCACCTTAAAGTGTCTTTCTAAACCTTAAATAATAAGGTACCTTAAATCTTCCTCAAGGGCTCATTTTATGGAATTGCCTTATGATGCCATATCACCAAGTAGTATCATAGGCTATTTCTAAATCAAATAATACTGCAGTTGTATAATGACTATCAGCAAATCTTTTCCGAGTTACTTGATATTTGTATGAAAGAGTCTCTGGTATATCAAAACTACCTAAAAGCACTTGATTAGAGAAATAATTGCACCTTTACAACACCCTTGGTCTTTGGAAAGCAAACCTTGATTTAGACTGAGTGGAGTTTCCAGGATAAAGTAGATAGTACAATTATGACCGACATGCTTGTTATTGCAGTACTGAACTGTGGTTTTGAAACTGTACAGAGGAAAATGAACGATTCTTAGGGAGAAATAAAGGGAGAAATTGAGTTTTAGCACTGCAGGTGTTAGATTTATTTAGGTTGCTGCTTCCCCATTCTGAGATGCTGCAGTTCAAATAGAGAGAGAGTAAATATGTTCAGTTTTAGAAAGAGAAAGTAGAAATAGGAGCAGAATAGGGAAAATTAGCTGAAAAGTAATAAGGGGAATCATCAGCATAAGTGTTCCCCTTGCTCCCTCCACTTATATGTACATTCTCTTTACTCATCCTCTCCTTTTATCCTTACCATCTTAGCACACCCTAGTCAGTTTTCTTGACTATACTCCTTACTACTGCTCCTCTCTCTGGCCCTTACACTGTCACTCCTTATGGGATTAATCAACCTCACACCACAGTCTTTTTTACCTCAGGCATTTCACTTCTAATATGTTCACTCTTGCATTCTTTTGCATTTAGGGCCAAGGGCTCATATCCATACAATACTATTTCCTGCATCATTGAGGTAATGTTAGGAACAGATGAATGAGGCTTATGCAAAAAAAATCCTTGCCTGGCTCCTTCCTCTCTTCCTTCTTATGGAAAGTAATAAAATGGGAGGAAGGATTTTCATCCCTGCTTCTAACTCTCTTAGTCACCTTTTACGACATGCAGATGTATGGACTGAGTCCCTTCTTCTCTATCCTTAGATAAATTTTTTTCACTTTATCTGATAACTATATGAACATGATGAATCCTTCAGCAAGGTCGTAGTGTTACTGGAGGTTTTTGCATCTAATGATATGAGGATATTAACTAAAGCATTTAAGGAATAACCTGTATAAGCCATTTTGCTCTGTATGTGGGAAAAGATGGTAGAACAGACAAATAGTAAAACAGGGCATTCTTCATCATATCAAATGCAGACTTTGCTCGGCTGAAAAAAATTCTAAAATAAATGAAAAAGATGATAAATGAAAGTTGGGGTAAGTATCAGCAAACTTCAGGAAGATTAAATAAATGTTTTGGAAGGTTACCAGTAGAAGAAAAGCAAGAGAATAAATAAGCACATTGGTGAAGGGTGCAAATAGGGAATGGTAATGGATAGATATAAGGTGAAAAGATGGAATGAGTATTTTGATTGTTCAGTGGGTTCAATGATAAGGTGGCAGATGTGGAGTGTTTAGGTCAAGGAGGTATGCAAAGTAAGAAAGTCAAGACAAGTGGTTTAGTGAAATAAGAAGAGATGGTGTAAGCCTAGAATGTGTGACAAATACTTATGAGAAATAGAAGGATTTTTATGTGGCATTTATGGATCTGGAGGAAGCATATTATAGGGTTAATAGAGATGCATTGTGGAATGTGTGAGGAATATGTGGTATTAGAGGAAAACTATTGGAAGCAGTGAGGAGTATTCATCAAGAGAGTAAGGCATATGTACAAAGATGGTGGGTAGAGAGGAGGATGAATGGTTCCGGGGGATGGTGGATCAGTGGTAGAGATGTGATATCACCATGGTTGTTCAGTTTGTTTTTGGATGAGGTGCTGAGGGAGAAGAATGTTATGTGTTTTGAGGAGAGGAATAGGTCTGCAGTATGGCACTGGGTTGGGAGGTGCTTGGGAAGTAAGTCAGTTTTTGTTTGTTGGTGGCAGACTCAAGTGAGAAACAGCAGAATTTGGTTTCTGAGTTTGGGGAATGTGTGAAAGGAGAAAATTGAGAGTACATGTGAATAAAACAAGGTTATTGAATTATGCATTTGGGACAGACAGGTTCATTGAGATGTAAATATCAGTGGAGAAAGCTTGGAAGAAGTGAAGTGTTTTAGATAACTGGAAGTGAACATGGCAACAAATGGGACCAAGGAAGCTGAAGTAAGTTAGATGGTGGGTAGGGCAAACATCCTGGGACCATTAAGGAATGTGTAGAGAGATCATGATTTGGAAGGGAAAAATGGGAAGGGCATGGTAGTCTTGACAGAGCAAAAACACTAAACCTATCCAACCCAAACCACTCTATAACTAACCGTCAACTTCTAAGAAGTAAAAAGCTTACCCTTGTCTAACACTTACGTAATCTCTACTCACAGGTCCCCCACTCCCAGCAAATATACCAATCACAGAACTCATGCAGACTGAAAAAATTTGACAAGCACTACACAAACAACCTCCCAGCTCAGCCTTAAACTACATCCCATTAGGCATACTCCCAGTAAAAACCATATTCCCCAGACAAACATGTTACTCTCTCCTGTCTATACTCTGGACATGATCCATCACTACAAACACTGTTTGAACATATACCATAACCCTTCATGCCCATGATGCAACTACCATAAAGAAGACCCAGAGCACTCACTGCTCAATTACACTGCACTCTCTGCAAGCACATCACAAAACTTTATGACCTGCGGTGCTGGCCGGTGGATGTGGTTGGCTTCCCAAGTGCTGCAGGAGCCTTATAAAGACAGAAGGATCTCCTTGGACAGGAAATACATATAAAAAGAACAGTTAGCAAGTAAAATAAACATTTTGCACTAATTTTTACATGAAAAATTTAAATCTTTTCTTTCAAACATTATATCACCAGGTTTTAAGAGACTCTATGTTTTGTAAAAATTTTATTTAAGGTAATTACATTTTGTACAAACATAAAAGTATAAATGAGTGGCAACACTGAGCATTTCCAAGTTACTTCATGGACATTTGGCCATGAACTACTCAGTCCACTAATAAATAGCTGTCAACTTAATCCAACTTTGTGACTTAATTCCATTCAGGATCTCAACACCCAAATCCACCACAACCTTAACTAACAGGTTTGTTCCTTGTGCTCAAGACCTTGTATATAACAGAACTATCAAAATCATCCATTTCATTCATTCAAAGTCTCAGTCAAACCTGCTAGGAACTTATAAAAAAATTGTTAGGCTAGGCTGTGGCAAAGATGGTGTTTTCGTTTGAAGCACAAACACGGACTATACGGGATGTGGGTCTGCAAACTGTTACTGTATATCAACCGTATATTACACAAGGAGGAGTATTATCTGATATCTGTCCAGCCCTAGCCTCTGGTTCATGAGCCACAGAATAATGCCTATTGTTTATTAAACAACAACAGACGTTTTTCAACAGAGGAGAGAGCACCAATTTCAGAAATATAGAGCCAGAGGCTGGATTTATGTCTATGAACCAGAAGGGCTTGGGAGTGAGAAGTCCAAGAGAGCACAGGCCCAGCACTGAGATCAACCATACAGTTCTGTGAGGGCTGGGACATATCTTTGTATCACTAGTATAGTAGTCATCAAGAATAACCACTCTGAACAGTAGTTATGATTGGTACATCATAAAAAAGGTCACTGTAGGCCTATATTATCAAGCACACCATTACAGAAGAATCCAGAACAAGGACAATCTTTGGTTACAGGCAAAGCAGGGACTAACGGTGGCAGGCTACACAGTACCATTGCAATTACAATGAAAGTGTGTGAAATGCTGGAGCCTGACGCTCTTTCTGGGCTGCTTAAAGCACTGATGAATCCAGTGTCAGTGGCAGGGCTTATGACTAGCACTTACAAACATACAGCAGAAATGGGCTGATAAACTCTCACACCACTTTAAGAAAAATAGGGATTTGAGATTCTGGTGTCAAGAATTTTCAAAACTGATCACATATGAAAAACATACAAAAAACTATTATACATTCCTGCAATTTAAAGTTGTAAAGCAAACAAATCTTTATATAAACCTAATTCGAGTTAAATGTGTACATATAATTACACTAAATTTGAAGAAATGCAGTCTATGGAAATGCAATAAATCTGTTCCAAAACTTAACTGAAAAAGTAAAATATCATACTAAAAACAAACTTTATCCTGCACTCTCATAACACACAAACATGACTCAAATTTTTAAGGAATAGCTATACCTAAATAATTAAATGAAATATAAAAAAGCTGAACAGATTGCTATTAATGTTTCCATGTCTTTCAAGCTATAATGACTAGTAGGAATAAGAAGCATTATTAATATTAAAAGCTAAATTGATAAAAAACTTGCCATGTACAAAATTGAGAATTATCTGTCTTATGAATATCAAAGGCTCTCCTGGATCACCCAAGAGAGATAAAATGCACATGATCTGTTCTAAGACACATTACTGAGGGGGACACATCCACCAAGCATTGTCACTGTGCTGACTATTCCTGAAATCACAATATGTTATTCTTCTCTTATTGTGTCATGCATACGACATAAACATTTGGGAAGTGAGCATTTTTCATATTTCAATGAAAATATATAAATCATACACCATATAAGCTCAATTCCAAATGCAATTGGAAATGCACAGAAACAGCTACACACAAGCTTTATCATCTGCCCAACCAAGAAGTCTGCAACCCAGGGTATGAGCACCACCAGTGGGAAAGAGCTTGTTACTAATACTGTCATGTATGACTGCTGATTCTACTTCATTATTTCATAAAGTATGTGCAGAATACATTATTAAGTATGTGCTGGCTCCATCCTTTATGCACTTACTGTTGAAAATTTTCAGATGAAACACTGCATTTTCTACTATGTACTTTACAACTACAATATTCAGAAAATTTGACAAATGAACTTTCTCTTTTGTAAATCTCCAGTATAAGAGGAATGATGGACATCTTGGTGGCTTATGTGTCTGAGCAATAAGTCAGCTAAATAGATACAAACTTCAAACTAAATTCTTTAATATTCATATTTGTCTCCCTAATATCGGTGAGGTATGTGACCATCCTCTGTGGCATCACAAGGCCACATTTCTTTATTACAAGACAGTTTAGGCTAATACTGAAATACTGTCCTGGTGAGATCACAAAATCAGGATGAATATTACTATTATTAACACTGAATGCATAAAGACTGGACAACACTTTCCATATACACTAGAAAAAAAATTCCATTGAAAAATCAATGATAACAACAATCATCCCAACAAAGAGAGCACAATGCAGATTTTCTTAGATGTCTTATCAATGCTAAACTACACCTTTAGCAAAATTATGGAAGTGTCTCTATAGATGCCTTCATTACCCTGCAAAGCCTCTTACTGTGATTTAATTTTAACATGTCTAAGCAGCAAAAAATATCTATCTATATCCAATAACAGCTGCATAACAGCTCCCCAGTTACTTTTAGCTGTCAGTGAACAAATAAAATCTTATTGTTCTTAAACATATGAATGTATAAAAGTACACTATCTTAAACAACATCAGGCCTTGGCAGGTTAAAATGATTTTTTCTGAAATGGATTCATAATGTTTCTAATCTGACAGAGGAAGAACTACTGTGGCAATAGCAACAGCTGAAATGCCAAGTGGACAGTTTCCCTTGCCTTAACCTTCTTGGCAGACCCAGTACCCATATGTTTATCCCATACAGGGCCAAGGTTAAGAAGTTATCATTTCAATATCGGCAAAGTTTAAAGTATAATCTATTATTACAGATACATATTCAGAGAACTTAAGGTTTAGGCAACGGCCGGATCAGGTAAAGCTTCTCTCCTTTTTGGCTGGTATAAATAGGTGAACGCTGATAATGATCCACTAGCTGGTCCAGGGTTTGGAATTTTCGCTGACCAATACAATAAAGTCCATTTTCAACATGCACTCGGAAGTGCTTGTTGCGACCTGCTGCTTTCAAAGACACACTAAAGTCACCTACCTGTAAATAAAGTTGGGAATACTTAAATATGCTAATGTTCTGCATAGGGATGAAATATAAAGCAAAAAAGTATTCAAAACATTATGTCAGGCATAACCATGACCCCATTTTAAGGAAATATTGCAAAAAATATTGAAGCGATGTAAATCCAAAGAAAATTATCTACATACATATTACTTTGATTCCTTATTCCTCTGAAGGAACTTCCCTCTTGAGAGGGGAGGAGGAATGTATGTAGATAAAGTAGAAAAGTTTCCATGATAGTCTCTCCAAATATATCTTTAGTGCATCACCCTCACACCTTCCTGAGTTCTCTTCCCGATATATTCTCATACTGTTTCCTTCCACGATACCAGCTTTCTTCCTCCCACTGTTTCCTCCTACTCACTCCAATTTCTTTTCTTAACCAATTTATATCCTCTCTACATGACTGATTCACTTCAAAACACTATGTTTTACCCACTCAATGATACCACATCCCTTATATGCTATCTATACATATACTAGAGTATGAATTTTCAGTAATCCCCTTACAGCATTGTGGAAATGCATTTAACTTCATAAGCCCCACAGCATACATAAATTTAAAAAACTGTATGAGAGTAGGGAATGTTCAAGAGATGGGGCCTGGGGCCCAATGAGTGTAAAACCCCCTACCCATGCAGTATAAATATATCATTACAGAAAGAGGTTCAGGGTAGGAAGATGAGGTGGAGTAAGTTATTATCATTTAGTGCTATAGTTTCCATTTCTCTATCTTTACTAAGTACGTCATTTTACCTTGATTTCACACCCTGAATACTCTTAGCACTATAAATACCATATTCACATAATTTTTAACACCTTCAGCCATGTCTTTGTTCTCCAGTGATTCTCCAGACTGCTTAAGATAATGATGAACCTCTCTTCTATGCCATCACACTTCAATTTACTTCCTAGTGCTTCTGGTCATAATTTGCCTTTGTTTAATCCTACTGTATTCCACATATTTATGTCTCAGCCTCCATTTCTTTTCCTTAAAAAAAAAACCATACTCACATTCGTTTCAGAATCTCTAATAAGGAAGTCTCCATCGTGTCCACGCTGATTAAGGATGTCATCACACTGTGCTCGAGTAATTGGTCCATAATACCAGTCTCTAGATGCAAAGTGAGCCTTATCTGGAGGAACACCACTCACAGGAGGAACAGCGGGCATTGCTGGGGCAGGTGGCGAAGGTGCTGCTGCATTTATATTAAGGCCTTGCATACCCTATAAGGATGATAATATTGCAGTCAGTTATAGCCATCAAATCAAATAAGCAGAACAAAAATGAATCAAACATCCAAGAAATCAACATAATCACTGAAATGTTTTTAAACCTTTTCTTACAGCAATCATCAAATAAAAGATACTTCATAAAATTGTAAGACAAACTTGTGTCAGTGTGGCTCAAAAGTAAACAAGTTTTATTAACTTAAAGTCAGATAAGGCTGTCATATCTCTATAGTCATGTACGACATGGATGTTATATTTTGATGCTTATTATGTTTCCACTGATGCAGCAATTACAAAGGTTATGGTTGTATGAAAAATTACACACTGCTCCTAGAAATATTTTTCTGTATTCAGACAGACCAGATGTAGACATGAAATGGAAGATCTACCCTTGTTCAGGCAGACTGACATCACATGGAAATCAAGAGGCTTCAATAAAGTGGTTTTATCATTCTCTTGTTAACAATTTCTGATTTAAGTCAAAATACACACTGCAGTATGCCAATTAGGAGCTGAAGTAACACTGTGAAGCATCAGTTATCTTTCCTCCCTCACTCCAGGATTTATCTTACCAGTGCAACCTACGTCAATCCCACATATGAAACACAAAACTAGTATAATGAAACTGTCACTCGCTGGGCGTGTGAGATTGAAAATCTTCCTCTAAAGGTAGCCTGTGTCAAATAACAGAAATAAAGGTCTTGTAAAACACACAGTCTGTCATTGACACAGCTACAGAGACACTTACTAATCATAAAGCAGTAACCTCATCATGCTTAAAAAACTTTAGTAACCTAACTGTACTTGAAAGACTTTACACAGTTCCATGAGAGAAAAAAACACTACATGAACTGATTAACTGATTACCACCATCCCCTGATTTACAACAGTTTGATTTATGATGTTTCACACTTGTTAATTAGCATAAGGGTTTAAATAATACATAAGGTTGTACTTAACAAAAGATATATACACACACATATATATTCCATCTTGTTCTCAGTTTCTTCCTCTAACTTGTTACCTTCACTTCTGATGTGTACCCTCTTAGTCAATCTCTCCTCACTCATTCTCTCCATATTTCTAAACCATTCCAGGGCATTTTCTTCAGCATTTTCAATAATACATTTCTTACTATGACACTTCTCTCTATGTAATTTCTTTATCAATCAACCCTCCTCAACACAAATTACACTCAAGCACTTCATTTTCAAAACATTCAACCTTTTCTGTACTTTTCCATTTAGGGCACACACTTCACATCCGTTCAACAACTTCAGGACTACTATAGTATCAAACATACATACCTTTACCCTCACTGGTAAGGACCTCTCTTTCCACACAATCCTCAGCACACCAAGGACTTTTGCCTCCTCACTGAACCTCTAGCTTATTTCTGCTCCCATTGTTCCATCTACTGCCATGTCTACCCCCAAGTATCTAAAACACCCTACTTCCTCCTGGTTCACTCCAATCATACTAACACTCAGCCTGCTCTCTCTCTCTCTCTCTCTCTCTCTCTCTCTCTCTCTCTCTCTCTCTCTCTCTCTCTCTCTCTCTCTTTTCTACTCTTCATTACCTTACTTTTATTCAAGCTGATTATCAACTTCCTCCTTTTACACTCTTCCAAACTGCAGTTTCTCAATGGAGTCTGCCACAATTGCATCTATCACACAGACTCTTCAAAGCAAACACACATCCTCTACCACTCCCAAAGCCATAATGCTCCACCTCAATCTGATGCCCTGTACATGCCACCACCTTCTAAATCACCAGTCTACCAAACAACATACCTATACTAAGCAAACTTAATCCTCTATAATTCAAATATTCACTTTGTTCCCCTTTCCTTTATATGTGAGCACTATAGTGGCAGTCCACCAGTCCTCTGAAATCCCATCCAGAACCATGCATATGTTGAAAATCCTGACTACTGAATCAACAACAGTCACCCCCTTTCTTGAGAAATTCAACTGCAATCCCAACCACTCCACCTGTTTTGCTATACTCCATCTTACACAAGGCTTTCATCAATTCTTCTGTGTTTAACAAACCATTTGATCTAAATCTTGCTTGGTATAGTTCCCAACCACTTCATCCGCTTTGCCATACTTCATCTTACACAGGGCTTTCACCAATTCCTCTTTGTCTAACAAACCATTTGCCTTAAATCTCTTGTTTTGCACATTTCAATGTCTTAAACATCCCCATACCTGCCAACCTAATAATAGTGTCAGGATACTTTAAGGCATTTTTGTACTCGTCAGGCATTTATAATGTTAAGACAAAATATTATTTGATTCTTATCTCACCAACTGACAAAATATGTTTCAGCTCATATCCCACCCACTACCAATAAGCTTGTAAGCAAGAATGATTGTGTGAATGCTTATTCTTGCCACAGTCATCTCTACTGAATATTGGTCACAAATTCATAACATCCTTTGAAAATGATACTAGAATAAATATGAAATTCATGCGAGAAGAGGATGTTGAAAAGCTACAAGGAGATATAAATGAAAGTCTTCCAGTGGGCCACCAAGAACATGCTTTTCACTAAAGATAAGTTTCAGCTTCAGGGAAGAATGAAGAAATCAAACATGATACAGAATACTGGACAGAAGCAGACACTGTCATAAACCAGTTAAATAATGCGAAAGATCTCAGAATAATCATGTCTAACAATCTAACCTTCAGTTAACACAAAACAACAGCTGCTTGCTCCAGAAGGACAGAGGGATGGTTTCTGTAGACTTCAAGACAATCAAAAGAAAGAAGGAGGGTATTCTTTTATGAATAAAACTTTGCTGTGCTATAACTTCACCCTACAAGACAGGTAAATTGTAGAATTAAAAGTGTTCAGGGGATCTTTCATGGTCCATAATAATGTGGTAAAGGAACTAAATATCCGGGAGATGGTTGTACTCCCTAGAGCAAAGATAGGAGGGGTACATCATCATGTATCTATTCCTGGAAAAGCCTATAAGACATAGCCCTCAATTCACATTCAAAAATAACTTCCTATTGGCATGAGAGGCTTACAACTGTAGACTCTATAAAATACTATCTCTAAAATCCAAAGGTGCAATATGCACATAAAGATTACAAGCCCAAGATGCTTAAAATTTTGCCTAAAATCATCAGAAATACCATGAGATGCACAGTGAAGATTAAGGGAACACTGGGCAAGTATTTACAAAATATATCTGACCAGCCAGACTATGGAGATTATGTGGGCCTGCAAGGTGTGGCTTCCAATAGCTTGGCAGACCAATAACCCACCTCAGCAGGTTGAGGGAGTAAAGACCCCCAACAGACTTCAGTAGGTAGGTTGAGGGAGTAGAAGACCCTAACAGACTTCAATAGGTATTTTTGTATCATGATAACAGTGATTTTATAGAAACTGACCCTTCCAGCAATGAAAGCTGACCAAGATAAGGCAGGAGAATGTTCTCTTGCAGAAGTGGAGGGAATGTTGCCAATGCTAGCCTGACTTTGACAACACTGCATCAGACTGAAGCAGCTAATACTTTTACAAACTTTTATAGTTTGCCTGTTATGAAAAATTATCAGTGTATTAAAATTGATTGTAACAAAAAAAGATTTGTCATATAAGAAAAAACATTAATACTCAGTAATTACTTTTTTGGTGAAGGTAAAATAAACAATAATATATGCACAGTGGCAACTCACTTGACATTCGGGTATTATTCCCACATTTTTTAGTGAGTTGTGCTGAAAAGTTGGATATCTTCAATACACTGTAAATTGAAAACAAAAACTATGTTGATATGGATAAATGGAATTTTTCATCCCTAAGACAAAGACTCTTTTTATCAGTTTAGAGCAACACTGTCTGGGGCAATCACATGAGTTGAAGAAAGCTTCAGCTATGTACAAGTCTTTCAGCTTCTCTTTACTTGACTTTCAACTAATTTGTAAACAATCTTGGCAAGACATAAGACTATCATTTTCCTCTCATTAAAAACATTCCACCCTTGTAAATCTTTTGTTTACAGGGTGTTTACTACTTTTCGGTGTGTTCTTACAAAATCAATTTTCAGAATCAGAATTAATCCAGTAATCCTCATATGAACCATCACAAATCTGATGACCCAAGTGCTGTGGTAGTAATAGGAGTACATCAACTTAATAAATCATTAACTTAAAATCCTTAAACTTGCTTAGACAAAGTCCCCTGGAAACACCTTACAATCTAAATAAAAAGTCCACTCGTAAAACTTGAACATCTACACAACCTGATCAAAATCAAGCAAATAAGTCAAGTGGTCACCAAATGCAGCCTTAAGAATAAAGTGCCTTGAATGGTAAAATTAGCCTTGCAAAGCAATTAGTTTACATCAAATCCTTGTTTGTAGTCCAAGAAATGAACATGAGACCTACATAAATTTCTCCTTTACATAAAACAACAGTTTTCTGAGAGTGAAGAGTTTATTAGCTCAACAAAGACCTCTTTCAACACTCAACAGTGTTTAGTTAACACTAACATTTTTAAGTAATCCAGTCTGCTGAGTATGAAGAACTCTTCCAACAACTTTTATCAACATTTCCTACAACTTAGCTCACATTTCATTTCTAGTGCACTTGACAACTGTCACGTTCAAGCTGTCCCTCCCTGTATAATTATAGCTTTCTGAACACTGACTCACTATTCGAAGTACCTCCGAGAGAGGAATCCCTGGAGTGATGCTCTAGGATGCATGCAGCTCTCGGTCATAAGTTGGCTGCTGCTAAAGGTTGTCTCCCTAGGGTTGCCTGCCTAGTGCTTGTCTGGCCCTTCTCTTGACCAGGCTGCCTACATATATATCCTGGTCAGCGAGGTTTAAAAAGTTCAGGAGAACAACCCAGCCTTAAAACAAGGAAAAAATAAGCTCCATTAACATTACATCTTTAGCTATGAAAAACAGAAAATAATTAACTAATCATACCTTACTACCAACTAAACTGAAATCATATATACTTTGTCCCTCATAATCCAGGATAATTCAGTTGTTGATGTTATATATAGATTCACCCATTCTTTCATGACAAATTCTACATTATCAATTCTCTGCCAAAATAATTTTTAGTAATGAAAAAGAAAATAATACGTAAACAATTGAACCTCAATCAATAAGAATGCCTTACTACAGCGGTAATATATTGCAAAAAGAAATATACTTTAAGCTACTTTTCCAAACTGCTTGAGCTCTAGAATGAAAATTAGTTAAGGAAACTTCTGTAAAATGTAAATGGTGGCAGTACTGCAATTTTTATTCATTTACCAGATTTTGTTCGATATAGTTCAATATCAACAATATTCTGGCAAGTCACCAATCAGTAAAATAAACAGTAGCCAAGAACAGAAACGTATTAAGTATGGCTGAATTTTATAGGGACAAGGTATAAATGATGAACAAAATCTTTACTTATTTCAACTAGAACAAATAAAAACACAGTATCTAATATTACAAAATCAACTTGGAAACAAAACAGTAATAGATAATTGTTCCATATGGTTCACACTGTATTTAAACAATGCTCAAATTACACTATACTGAGTTGAAAAATCTGTCTACATCATGCAACTCAATGTTTTTCAATCTACACAATATGCAACCCCCATCTAGAAAAAGGCATAATCCATATTTTCTTTGTCCAAAATCACTGAAGAACAGTCACTCATGCTTTCACTTTTCCTTTTTTCTTTTACACACTGGTAAGTAATTATACATTTCGAAGATACAATATTACTACTTTTAAGGACATCCATACAGATATTAAGCAGTACTTGAATATATCACAGAACATTGGTTTATCCTAAAGAAGAATTCAAAGATAACTGAGATACTATTACACCTACACCATATAAAAATAACTACTACTTCCATTAAGAGATTAAGCTGTATTTTAATATGTCATGGGTTAGCAGTTTATTTCAAAGAAGGATTCAAGGTAACTGAGATATCAGTAGACCTATAAGAAAACAAAATCACAACATTCCTGCTCCACCACCACATACTACTTATAAACAGCAGAAAGCCTCCAGCTGATAAATTCTACAGACAATTTCTCATTGTCCTACTTCTGTGACAGAATGGCTTATCAGTGCCTCATATTTTCATCTGGTGGATTAGAAATGTTCACTGAAGAAAGTAACAGCATGGCCATTGCTGTCTAATCCTTGCTTGAGGTTTCTTTCACGGTGCCCACCTGAAGATGATTACTAGTCACTGCTCTTTTCCCTTATCTGCTAAGGCTTTTTCACAAGGTCCTATTGCAGCAGTTCCACCACAGCACCACACACAGGGTCCTAACACTCGTGTGCTGGGACTCCTTCACACTCAGCTACAGATGCCTGGTCTTCCCAAATTCCACTTCTTTTTTAACTTGAAGTTCCTATGTCTCACTTCCTTGTCTTCAGAACCTTTCCTTTATTTGCTTGCGTATCTTATCTGTAATGCCCCTTTCCATAGCTTCCTCTACTTTTTCATGCAAGCTCCTTTCTCCAATAAACCTTCATCCTCGATACTCAATTTTTTCTCTTTTTAACAAGTGCTAAAAATATTCAAAAACAACCAAAGGCAAAGTTTTTCATCTTTAAGCTCTATTCTAATTAGCTCATTATGTTAAGTAAAACTTCTTCTAAAACTGACAAAATAACAAATGCTTAGGTTGCAATCAGAATATTCTTAGGTGAAGGATTACATGTACATAAAAAATTTATACAATTTACATACATAGTCTTTAAACTAACTTATCTGACCCTTGTAAATATCTACTGCTACTTAGGTTACTGCTGTATTTCCAAATATAAAACTTAAATATCCATACAACCTTAAAACAATCTGACAAAACAAAGTCAAATAACATTTAGACTGCAGCCAAATGAATAAAGTTCCTTCAGAAAAACGAAGTTCTCAACAATTAGCTAACAAAGATACCGTGTAATCCTTTAAAAAATTAAGATATGTACATCTCAAGAAAGTGGGACACTGCGATGAAAAAAACAGAATATTCATCCTACAACTAAAAATATCAGTTTTCCCAATGTGTAATGAGATGGTTTTCACTAACTCAGATCTCTTTCAATACTCAGTATTGTTGATATAACACCTATATTCTATAATGATATAATTCATGTTAATACTTTCCCTATTCTAAACTTAGTTTACATCTCACAAATCCCAGGTTCAAGTTATCACTCCCAGAAATCTGGATTCTTTCTTAACAACAGTTCAATACAGGCAGTAAAACAAACATTATCAAACAGCACCTATCATAAGCTGGTTGCTGCTACTGACTAAACCTTAAAAACTGTCAGAAAAGTACTCTTCTAATGAATCTCTTGGCCATGCATCTTCCAATCAATAGGACCTTACAAGTTATGAATAACTTAGCCTTAAATGATTATAAAAGGAAACCAAAAATTTATATCTAGAACCCCTTAATTCCTCTAGAGGTCCCTATGCAAGGTGAGCAACTTCTCTAGAAGTAACTTTAAGCATCGAGTTTTGTGTCTCTGTTTCAAGACCACCTAATGAGCATATGTAGTTGCTGAGGTGGCAGTACACCATAATTTCTCCCCAAGATCAGTCGTTCTCCGGCCATGCAAATCATAGCATATTCTCATGAGTTTTCTGAGGAAATTTATTCAGATTGACTTAAAGAACCAGGCTGATAATGATCCTAAATTACTTGGCATTGTGTCATTTGAATATGCAAAGAGTGATTTTATGGCCATTGACCATGTCAGCACTGAAATATGACCAAGGTGAGGCAGAAGGCATTCCTAGCACAAGTGTTGCCAGCAGCCACCTGACCCTGACAACACATCTGACGAGAGCAGCAGAGAAGTTTACAACTTTTTATAATTTTGCTATTATCAAAAATTGTCAATGAATCATATTGATTATAAAAAATACATAAGATAAAGCATAATAATAATCAGTAATAATATCTTGTAGGTAAAATAAACAGTAAAAAATGCACAGTGGCAACGCAATGAACACAGGCCTTACTTTTGCACTTTTAAACACATTGTACTGAAACATCTACAAAACTTATGCACATTATCTGACAGAGGTGGATGAAAACTGCTTCTGAAGTGATTGTTTTCAGTGTTATATGAATATCCATGAAGGATGTAAAGTTAAATATTCTTTTCAAATGAATGGAAAATCTGAGAGTCACAAGGCTGGAAAGGCCAGCTAGGTGTGGAGTTATGGGGTCAACTACAACATACAGATCTGTTAGAGAAAACTACTTGGTCCACTGAAAGAAAAAGTGGTTCAAGAGGTCCTCACAGAGTGATAGGGTTATGCTCCTGGAGATGTGTTACTAATGGAATATCGCCATATAAGTAATTGAGATCCACATAATATTGGGGGTTAATGTTCCTGATCAATAATTTCTCTAATTCTTATGTATGAATTATATGCCAAACAACATAGCTTACAAATCAGTATAGCACACTCTGCCATGACATAAACTGGACCATGATTCAACAACTGCTACCATTTCACTGATAGACCATATGATATTCAGTTGTACTTACTAAAAATGTTTGTGATGAGGTGCTTGAGGCAGGTTGTGGTGGAGTGGGATGGGGGTGGAGTGAATGGTCTATCAAGCCTTCCAAAGAGAGTCTATCCTTTTCATTATGTGACATTTATGTATGCTGATGTTTTTGGCCATTACATTTCATACTTTAAAGTTTCCAAGTCAAGAAGATCTCACTTATATGGCATACTGAGAATATCAGAAAACTTGTTTCTTGCTATATGGTAACTAACTATCAGTGGCTGGAATATGATAAGGATTTAATGTCAATTTACTCTGGTTTCATTATAAATGGGGTTATAAATATGAAAACACCCAATTTCTTTGTATATTTCATTATTAACTGAAAAGAAAAAACTTTTTTCAAATATGCCACTATTCTGAGGCCTTAGAGTCATTCTACAGGTCTGCAACCGTGTTCTCTAATATCGCTATCATGTTTTGAGGGGATCCCATGTACTATACTTTGCCATCCATGATAAAACCTATTAGATTAAAATTTCCAATGTGTCTTTACAAACTAATATAAGTATTTACCAAAATATTAAAACAGGGTAAAACATCCTGGGCCTGCTACAACAGCTTCCCATCACTAACGTTGCATCATTCATGAGTTTAAATATAGACCACAATAAAACAGTCTAGGCAAGCCACACTAGCAATACTATACCTGCCATCACTCACATATGAAGGATCATTATTGAATTCAAAAGTAAAAGAAAGGAACAAAAGGAAAATACAGCTCAGTTCCATCAGCTCAGACATTCTCACAACATAAAACATCAGTTTTGAGCTTGTAAAAAAAAAAAAAAGCTTTTGAACTCAGTCTTTAATTGCCCCTCAATGTAGTTCTATAAAACCTTCAGCAGCCAGATGGCTGACATCAGCAAGACAGGTAAACAAGATCTTTTTTGTTGTTATGCTTAATCTATGCAAAAAATAACTTATACTAGAGGGTAGCATGACAAAAAACTATTGGAAAATCTGCTTCTATCATTTGCTAACTTGTGCCCAATCCATGACATCAAAATGCCACATTCCCCTACTCACAGGGTAAGGTGTTATGCAACACTTATGGCACTGGACCTGCTATGTGCCATTTCTAGTTTTTAATCCTTATTTCTCCTCATAAGTTAGTCAGTAACTTTGTGTCTGGTGATATGTTCTATTCCTCTTATTTTTTTTTTTTTTTTTTTTTGCTTTGTCGCTGTCTCCCGCGTTTGCGAGGTAGCGCAAGGAAACAGACGAAAGAAATGGCCCAACCCACCCCCATACACATGCCTTGATTCAATCCACTGACAGCACGTCAACCCCGGTATACCACATCGCTCCAATTCACTCTATTCTTTGCCCTCCTTTCACCCTCCTGCATGTTCAGGCCCCGATCACACAAAATCTTTTTCACTCCATCTTTCCACCTCCAATTTGGTCTCCCTCTTCTCCTCGTTCCCTCCACCTCCGACACATATATCCTCTTGGTCAATCTTTCCTCACTCATTCTCTCCATGTGACCAAACCATTTCAAAACACCCTCTTCTGCTCTCTCAACCACGCTCTTTTTATTTCCACACATCTCTCTTACCCTTACGTTACTTACTCGATCAAACCACCTCATACCACACATTGTCCTCAAACATCTCATTTCCAGCACATCCATCCTCCTGCGCACAACTCTATCCACAGTCCACGCCTCGCAACCATACAACATTGTTGGAACCACTATTCCTTCAAACATACCCATTTTTGCTTTCCGAGATAATGTTCTCGACTTCCACACATTCTTCAAGGCTCCCAGAATTTTCGCCCCCTCCCCCACCCTATGATCCACTTTCGCTTCCATGTTTCCATCCGCTGCCAGATCCACTCCCAGATATCTAAAACACTTCACTTCCTCCAGTTTTTCTCCATTCAAACTCACCTTCCAATTGACTTGACCCTCAACCCTACTGTACCTAATAACCTTGCTCTTATTCACATTTACTCTTAACTTTCTTCTTTCACACACTTTACCAAACTCCGTCACCAGCTTCTGCAGTTTCTCACATGAATCAGCCACCAGCGCTGTATCATCAGCGAACAACAACTGACTCACTTCCTCTTATATTGTTGCTATTCTTACTGACCCACAAGAATGAATGAAACACCTCTCTGTTCACCTGGACTTCGCTTTACAGCATCAATGGCTATTACTTTCCTAATTAGCAATTACATTCCCAATCACCTTATTTCACACAATCAAAGATGAAGGGTATCCTTATGAAGGAAATATTTTGAATACTGAGATGGGTTGGACAGTGCAAAACATGTCTTGCTATCATTAAGTGCAAAGAATTCTCTACAAGTGGACTACTTCACCATCTATGGAGTGCTCATAGTGAACTTGTGACAACAAAAAACATTGAAGATATTCCCTTAAAGAAGAAAAATAAGTAACTGATAATATCATAAAATGTTAAAGCAGATAGCATGCATCCAAACTTGCCTCAATGGATGTTTTCTATCAATGCAACAGTAAAAAGTGAGTTTATCAGGAAATCTCTTCACGTAAAAGTTATTTCTTTGCCAATAAATACACATATCATCATGAATTTGGTTACTACACAGTAATACCTTGTGAAAGAAACTATTTTCAGAAATAGCTAAAAGGCAAGATTCAGTATTTTACCTGAAGAAACAATTCTCCAAGGAATTATCAGTATTTGAACATCAATATTCATACAACTGAAAAATCCTGGAACTTAAAATTGAAAGTATTTTTGGTTCCTTGCCTGCTGGAAAGACTTGAACTTGTGGAAAAGAAACTTGCTGAATTTAATCTCTGTATGAAAAATGACACTATTGCACGTATACGTGATGGAGCTAGTTTTTTTTTTTTTTTTTTTTTTTTTTTTTATACTTTGTCGCTGTCTCCCGCGTTTGCGAGGTAGCGCAAGGAAACAGACGAAAGAAATGGCCCAACCCCCCCCATACACATGTACATACACACGTCCACACACGCAAATATACATACCTACACAGCTTTCCATGGTTTACCCCGGACGCTTCACATGCCCTGATTCAATCCACTGACAGCACGTCAACCCCTGTATACCACATCGCTCCAATTCACTCTATTCCTTGCCCTCCTTTCACCCTCCTGCATGTTCAGGCCCCGATCACACAAAATCCTTTTCACTCCATCTTTCCACCTCCAATTTGGTCTCCCTCTTCTCCTCGTTCCCTCCACCTCCGACACATATATCCTCTTGGTCAATCTTTCCTCACTCACTCTCTCCATGTGCCCAAACCATTTCAAAACACCCTCTTCTGCTCTCTCAACCACGCTCTTTTTATTTCCACACATCTCTCTTACCCTTACGTTACTTACTCGATCAAACCACCTCACACCACACATTGTCCTCAAACATCTCATTTCCAGCACATCCATCCTCCTGCGCACAACTCTATCCATAGCCCACGCCTCGCAACCATACAACATTGTTGGAACCACTATTCCTTCAAACATACCCATTTTTGCTTTCCGGGATAATGTTCTCGACTTCCACACATTTTTCAAGGCTCCCAAAATTTTCGCCCCCTCCCCCACCCTATGATCCACTTCCGCTTCCATGGTTCCATCCGCTGCCAGATCCACTCCCAGATATCTAAAACACTTCACTTCCTCCAGTTTTTCTCCATTCAAACTCACCTCCCAATTGACTTGACCCTCAACCCTACTGTACCTAATAACCTTGCTCTTATTCACATTTACTCTTAACTTTCTTCTTCCACACACTTTACCAAACTCCGTCACCAGCTTCTGCAGTTTCTCACATGAATCCGCCACCAGCGCTGTATCATCAGCGAACAACAACTGACTCACTTCCCAAGCTCTCTCATCCCCAACAGACTTCATACTTGCCCCTCTTTCCAAAACTCTTGCATTTACCTCCCTAACAACCCCATCCATAAACAAATTAAACAACCATGGAGACATCACACACCCCTGCCGCAAACCTACATTCACTGAGAACCAATCACTTTCCTCTCTTCCTACACGTACACATGCCTTACATCCTCGATAAAAACTTTTCACTGCTTCTAACAGCTTGCCTCCCACACCATATATTCTTAATACCTTCCACAGAGCATCTCTATCAACTCTATCATATGCCTTCTCCAGATCCATAAATGCTACATACACATCCATTTGCTTTTCTAAGTATTTCTCACATACATTCTTCAAAGCAAACACCTGGAGCTAGTGCTGTGGTTAAATTTGGTATAATCAGTGACAATAGTCATCAATTGTGTTATGTGCACTCAATTCAACTGTTTGTGATATTCTTCAAAATAAAAAGATGGATTCAAAGAGACTGTAACTGGGACTGAAAAAAGTACAAACACTGACACTACTGAGGAAGGTGAAGAAGTAGCAAGCACTAGTGTTGCTGATTTCATATCAGATGTTAAAAATGGTAAGTTGACAACTACACTGGGAATGGTCAACAATGATGCTGATAACTCTGGGCAAGATACTAAACTTAAAGAAATTACAGGTCTATCTGATGTGAACACTGCACACACAATTACCAAGGTGTGAACAACTGTAAGGATCTTCCATAAATTGCCTCAAAAGAATATGTGAACTTTAAGCATAGTAAGGTTCTTCAACTGAAACTCAAATCACAACAGGGGGGAATAGTTTGTTCAACATGCTACAGAGATTTCTGCCTTAGAGGCAATGTATATTGAAAGCAATGATTAATGAAGGAAATCCCTGAACATCTCAGAAAGAAATTTATTAGAGATGCTGCTTCTTCACTGCAAGCATTTGAAAATGGAGTTGAAAGTTCAGCTGGAAAGATATGACGAAGTTTTCCTCAGAAGGAGCATCTACACTATTCTAATAAATTAAACTTACAAAATGCTTCGTTTTCTTCTGAAATGAAACAATCTGGAGAAAACACTTGAACAGTGTAGGAACAAGAATCTTAGGAAGTATCTGAACAATCCTATGTTTGACAAGAGTCCAGGCAATCCACCAAATTCTCCTCCATTATTACCATCAAAATCCACACTGCAAACTACCACAAAGATGTTCTCAAGACTTTTCAACATTGTGACCAAGGATGTGAAAGAAATGTCAAAAGAAAGTACTGAACCTGTTTAAATTCAGTGATATGCCATTGAATGAATGGTTCACTGCCAAATCAAATGTCATTCACTGAGGAATTGGATGCAACTATTAAAAGAGCTATGAATATCAAAAAAAAAGTGGAGATTCACTTAATATGACATGAAAAACAATGTTCAAGATATGAATGTGTTTGAAGCAACTGGCAAACACATGCCTAATTTAGACTGCTGTTTTATGATCTTAAAACTATCCCTTCAACTCTGACAGAAGTTAAAAAAGCCCTCTCTAGCACATGTCTTTTCATAACATAACTACAGGCACAGTTGAGTGACCTTTGTACAGAATGTACTTCTAATCCAGCACTCTGTGGTCCAGCATGTTTTAAATCTGCCACCAGGGCAGTGCTGTTGGCAAGGATAAGACACCAAAATCTGTTTACACTGCAGCTGAGCTAATTAATAGTCCTGTCAATTTCTTAGATTCAGTTTTTTGCTGAAAATGAAAGCCAGAAAAGTTTAAAAGTTTTGGAAACTCTGAAAGGTGCCTGGAGTACAGAATTAGACAGTGCACTTATAAGTGGTTTAAGTTCCCACGTAATGAAGGTATAAGCATTTCTGGGGAGATGCCTATTGAGCAGGCCAAAGTTTTTCATGCAGAACTAAAAATAGACTATGACTGAATATTCTCAAGGATGGATACACAAGTTTAAGTGGAGAATGGAATTTCAGTACATAATGTATGTGGTGAAAACCATAGTGCTGACACGGAAGCTCATAGTGTAAGGTCATATTAAAAGAATTGATAAAAGCTTCAATTATCTATTAAACAACCAACAGCAATATGTACAGGGTGAGAGAGAGTGCATAAGCCGGCTGCCTGACTGGAAATGATGCAGTGCGGGATGGCTGCCTTGATGATAACAATAAAACAACAATAGTAACAAGAGTCAACAAAAGCCAACTACCAACCTATGGTCGTTCGTTACATTGACAAAGTTTGTGGAAGAATTTGTACAGTTAATGGCAGTGGAAAATTTAGCCCAAGACCAAGTGTTTAATGCTGACGAATCTGCCTTGTATAGGCATAATATGCCATAGAAGACCCTTGCCTAAGATACTGTGGAGTCTCCATCTGGGGGCACTTCTGATGTAATCTGATGTAACAATAAAAACCTTGCTATGAAGCATTAATGGTTGTATCATTTCCTGCTTTAAACTTTGTTCTACCTTTGATAACATAGCAATGTATATGTGGAATGAGCTGGTAATACTTGGGGTTGGGCATATATTCATAAAGAGGTCAAATTCTGTTTTCGTGCATTTCTGCAGTCCAGAAATGGCCAAGTCCCAATGTTGCCGGATTAAAGAGGCTCAACCTGTACCATTATTTGTGATTTTTGAAAACCTATTTCAAGTCAGTGAATGCTGAGGGTAATGTTATCATAATCTCATACTACAAGGTTATGATAGCTTACATTTATTTCATTTGGAATATAAACTTAATTTGATTTCATTACATTATATATCAATACCATGTAAACCAACTGTTCAACATAAATTTCATCATATTCCATTATTACTGCATTTTCTGTGCTACAAAGCAAATTTAGTAACAGGAAAGGTCAAAGGAATCATTTCAACACTATCAATATTTTCACTGACAAAATCTGTTAAACTATTTTGCAAACTTCATATGCACTCACATTTCATACAGTTTGTTCACTAATCTATCCACATTAAATGCAATTTTTAACTGTTTCATTTTTTCAAGTATTCCTTTACCATATGAGATTCAAATTGGATCCAGGACTGTATTTGTTTACATACCAACATGCCAGGATCAGGAACAACCAGGATATCGATGAACCCTGTATGGGGCATCTGAGCAATAAATGTTTGGTGTCTTTACTGTGCTTGTTGCACTGTATGCATGAAGGGTCCTGGGAAGGAGGAATGACGTCTCGAGAACAGACAGGAAGGTGTGATTCATTTTTTGTCAGGGGAGTGAGGATTTAGATGTTTATTGCATGCTGAGTCATTCCAATGTGTGTGTGTTTTGATAGTGTTGTGTTTAATGAGGGTGTGGAATCTCTCAGTAGAGGTTGGTTAGGTGTCTGTCATGGGTATGCTTTTTGTTTCTAATTGGGGCTGGTGGTTAAGAATTGATCTGGGTGGGATTGGTATAGTGCTGTTGAAAAGAATCAAGTGCTGAACATGTTGTAGGATTGTATTGAGAAGAGCTTTGTTATATTAAGTAGGTGTTGACTATTTTAGATTGCTATGCAGCCATTGAATATTCCAAGTGCTCTTTTTTGTACAATTTGCAGCTCTGTTATATTTGCTTTTGAGAGGCTGGAAAACTAAGAAGGTGAGGCATAGTTTAGAGTGGAGAAGATGCTAAGATTCTTTTTCTTCTCTAAATTTGGTGCCACTTAGTATTCTGAGGGGAATTAGTTTGTATGTTGCTTTCATGTTGATGTTATTGGTGTGGGAAGTAAATGTCATATGTATGCTGTATGTGATACCTAGAATGGTTTGTGTTTTGTTCAGCAGGAGTTATTGTCCATTCAGGGTAACTGGAAGGTGTGAGGTGGATTCATGTCTGTCTGGGGTTAAAAGAGTGATAGAAGACTTCTGTGAAGATGCAAACATTCTGTTCAACAAGAGGTATGGTTCCACTTGTAAAATGCAATGCTGTAAGTTAGATGCCGTTACGGCAGTGTAAGGATGATGTGATATGAGAGGTTGTCTTAATATGAGTTGACATTTACACTGCATTGCTGGAAATAATGGGAGGTTGTGCAAGAAGAGATTGAAGGGAGTTGGAGAAAGAATTGCTCCATGGTGAACTCCACTATTGAATTTAAGTGTTTTATGTTGCAGTCACTGTTAGTGACTCTGACAAGGTGGCCAGCTATAAAACTGACCAACCACTTTTTGTCATTATTGTGGAGGTTGGTATCAAGTCTATCATTTATTGACGATATGTTGGGGTGCATTATACATGACAGCTACAGACTGAGTGTGAATGACTGTGGCCTTTGTTGTCTTTTCCTAGTGCTACCTCAGGCACATGCGGGGGGAGGGGGTTGTTATTTCATGTGTGGCAGGATGGCGATGGGAATGAATAAAGGCAGACAGTATGAATTATGTACATATGTATGTATGTATATCTCTGTGTGTGTATATATATGTATACATTGAGATGTATAGGTATGTATATTTGTGGGTGTGGACGTGTATGTGTATACATGTGTATGTGGGTGGGTTGTGCCATTCTTTCGTCTGTTTCCTTGCACTACCTCGCTAACGTGGGAGACAGCGACAAAATAAATATAAATAAATGAATATGTTGGGGACAGTATCAAATGCTCTGTCGATGTCTACTGCCACTAGTATTGTGTAAGGCAGAGGTTGAGGTTGGTTGAGAATGTACTGTGTGAGCTAGTGTGGATTGGTGTGGAGTGATTTCAGAAGCCATGGTGTGTAAGTGAGAGTGAGATATCTTACTTGATTCTGTCAACATACAGATTTTCAGAGTTTGGATCCTGAAGACAGAAGAGATATAAGACTGCAGGAGGAGGGGGAGATGGGTGGTTTCTATGGTTTTAAGACTGGTATTAGTTGAGCAAGTTTCAAGATGTTAAGGATTTTGCTGTGTAGCCAAGAGTAGTTAAAGATGTCTGTAAGGCTGAAAGCATTCTATTATGAAAGTTTGAGGAGTCATCAGGGCCTATTGCAAGAGTGCATGTGAAATGTGGTTGGGCAGTTGTTTCTGGATGAATTTTGTGTATATTTTTCATGACTTTCCTGCTTAGGGGTAAGGCTGGTTCAAAGTGATTTTTGAGTAGTGTCTTGTATGATTGAATGTTCTATGGAAGAAAGGATATCACAGGAATGGGTCAGATGTGCTTCCTGAGTGGGGGCTAGATTAATGCAGTAAGCTTGGATCTTTTTAAGGTTCACAGAGTTCAAGAAGTGCCAATTTGTTGTTTGCCTTTCAGTGATTAGGTTGGTCAATATGTTATTTAGTTTGGATATGTTCTTTGGCTTTAATGATGATAAGTGGTTCTGTCTGAGCTGATTTCTATGTTCTATGAGGTGTGTAATTTATAAGCATGAGTTACATCTCTCTCTATGTCCAATTGATATGTGCTTTTTGCTGGCTTGGTTAGAGATGATATTGAAGTAAGAGACAGCATTGTCCAGGGATAGGATGCTCTCTTTTCCTGCCTTTGTGAGGTATCATCAAGAACTGAGCCTTCAAGGAAATACCCTGTTTTTAAAACACAAAATGCCAAAGGGGAGAATTTTGTGCCACCGAGCTTCTGATCCTCTTAGTTTCCTCTCACGTCAAGCACGAGACATCTGGGTAGTATTCTTTCTATATAATCCTCTGGGATAAAAACTACAACATGAAGCAATATAAAATCAAACGACTCACTTAATAGTAGTAAATGACTGAAGTTTTGAGGCATAGGCATAATAGATAGATAAATAGATAGATATATAGATAGATAGACAGAGAGAGAGAGAGAGAGAGAGAGAGAGAGAGAGAGAGAGAGAGAGAGAGAGAGAGAGAGAGAGAGAGAGAGAGAGCAATGCAAACCTGTGCAAGATGGGAGTCCGCATTGTGAGCACCACCATTTGTAGCAGGAGGATGTGCACTGTTGCTGGGCCCTGGTGGAGGAAGCTGCCGGGTTTGAGATGGTTCTCGGGACCGTGATGCTCGAGCATCTACCACCTCATGAAGCTCTTGAACATAATTCTTTGGGATAAGTCCAACCTAAAATGCAAAATAATTATGTTTTCAAGCCTGTTCCCAGTAGAAAATTGCTGTGCTAAACACAACACAACCAATACAAATCTGCTATGATATAACATACTTGAGGTTCTCTCAATATTGTATTTCCTGAGCATTAGTGTTTATTTTTCTCTCCTCTGTGCTTACTGTACAAAATATGAAACCTAAAGTACAACTGGATGAATTGAAAAACAGATGAAGATGTGCTTGCATGAATGAATGCGTATTTATATGTATAACTGCAATAACACATGTACATAAAACAAAAAAGCAAGCACACATGCGCACACCACAGTTACTAGATCTTATCTTCATACATAGGAGCACGGATACACAAATCAGAAAAAGTACTCATATAATGCTTCAGTTCAATTATGTGGTAACTGAGGAGGTTAAAAGTGCAGAGTTGAGACAAGACTTAAAGAAGTAATATAACTGTGAAAATTACAAAGACCTATAAAAAATTCTATGGTACCATAAAATAGCAAATGGAGTTAAGAAATCAAGAATCTGGGTATTGTGGTGAAAATTCCTGTGAAATTTACAATGAAGAGATAGAAACATGGGTACCCCTAGCCTCAAAGAGGAAAGGTTAATAAGAAGGGATGAACGGTTCAATAAAAGATGTCAACAAGCAAAAGAGATTTGCTGGGACAAAGATATAGGCAGCAATCCAATCAAGAGTACGTCTCAGAGAGCTAAGTACTGAAGGCTAACATCCTTCTCACACATTCCACTGAGTTTCTGGTTAAACTGGAGTTGCTTTCAACAACTGATTTAAGTCATGCAAGTATGCTTTAATCTTTACTATCATAAAAAAAAGTACTTCCCTTCCATTCCTTGCACTCTAATAAGTATTATGTAAGCACTTCCCTCTTGTTCCTTACACCTTGTATCAAATATGTAGTTCACTCTTGTCCCCTGCACTCCAGTAGGTACCATTTGAATACTTTCCTCTTGTTCCTTGCACTCTAGTATCATTTAAGTACATCCCTCTTGTTCCTTACATTCTACTAAGCTCCCACATGTAATGTGTTTCTGTTGTTCCTTATCAATACAGCACTAAATGAAAAAATCCTCTTCTTTCTCTTCAAGATCTTAGAAAAAATCATTTGAGCTGAGCTGAGGGTCTTAATATATCGTTTGTCCTGAGGGGAGAAGCTAGGAGAATTTTTCAGACCCTACTGTAGAGTGGTCAGTTTACTGCTCACCATTCCTTCTAAAACCTGACATGAGGAATCATAAGATTTGTTTTCTGCACTATTAATGAAAATATACTGAGGTGCTTTCTTGTATACAGAAAAAAGAAAAACCTTTCTTATGTAGTTTATCTTTATTCCATATATCATTCCTGGAATTTTTTTCAGCAAGAAAGTTACTTTTCTTTGTTTATCCATGACTGATATTGACATCATGTCTCAGTTTTCTATCGTTACACAAGTAATCAGCCCATCAATTCTGAACTTAATGCTTTTGGCATTTACTTTATGTAGTTACTTATTTTCTTTGGTTTGTGTTTATCCCTTATTTATGGAACTTAATCCTTTGCATCCACTAACAGTTACTTGCAAGTCTGAACTGGTATCAATACGGCAAGGTAATGAATAATGCTAAGCCCACATATCTAACTGAAGGATCCTTATCTAACTGATGTGATCTACTGATACAATCCTATATGGCCTGCTGTGTGCCTTCTTAACTGATTGGTTTTCTATTTTATATTTGACTATCTCTCTCAGTTGAATTAACTTTAAACCATATCTTGTTTGTATTTCAATGTTACTCCATAGGATACTGCTTCTGTTTTCTTACCTAGAGCATACACTCTTTTTCTTGATACTACCACTGATAATTTTTCCAACAGTGCATGTGTTATACACTTTTTTCATTGGCATAGTTAGAGATGTGATCATGAAGTGTGGTTTGATGTTACATCTTTGGAACATCCAATATATCATTACCGTTCTATTATCATACTTGAACTTCTGGGTTAAATCTCTGTACGTGCAACTTAATCCCTCAGACCTTCCAGTGAAAACACTGAAACTGGACAAGTAATATGAGTGGTTTAGTTACCAGTGATTCCACTAAAAATTGATGAATATTATGAAACAGTTACATGGTAAGCACCCACTGATCTGGGACGTATATTACCGGTACCACCTGCCCGAGTATCAGGATGGTTAGAGACAGTTGCATGGAAAGCCGGCATGGAGATAGTCAAGTTGCACTCCTGTGAACAAGGTAGCTGTCTTTTCTTTCTGCCTCATCCACACATGAACTGCTGGCATTCTGTTCACAAACATACAATATCTCCTTGTCTCCCATTACACTTGACTACATGAGCCTCACACAACTCATTCTTCATCACTAGATTTTCCAGTGGAGAGCACTACTGTTAGCCCTGCCTTTTGACAAAATGGTAGGAGTAACACAAATAGTAGGTAGGAACATTCGGCAGGAGAATTAGGTAGAAGTAGTATGTAGTATGCTGGAACATTCAGGGAGACACAGGTAAAAGTAGTTGGAAGGAACATTAGGTAGGAGCCTCTGGAAACACTGCTCTAGAGTTGCCCTCTGCCAATGACCTGTAAAGGGTGACACTAAAAGCTAAGAAACAACACTAAAGTGCACAAGTTATGGAGACTCTTGCCGTCACCATCCCTTGAGGGAGTTCCTAAAGGGAACAGGCATCAGAGACATAAACAGACAGATAGAGAGAACTGATTCCCAATCTACATCTTTTAAGTTTTAACTTGCAGTACAGAGGGATGTCTCATGAACAGTCTTCTTAATTTCATAATGTTGTCACATATCTGCACATTCCTTTAATCTTACACTGCCTTCCACACACATTCCTCTCTTCATTTTCAGTTTCCTTTGGTTATATTTCCACTTAAGTAATTAAAAACAGTGTTAGAATGTTACTACTGTACCTGTCCTTGCGTGTTCCTAGCCCGGTACCATTCTGGATCAGAAGGTGGCCGGTCTAGTACTTCCATCCTCTCGCCCTTTGTAAAAGATAGTTCATGTTCGTTTTGTGCAGTGAATGAGTAAAGTGCCACCACAACATCAAGCACATTCTCTGCCATGGTGTATGTATGATCCTCTTCAGTAGGTTCCTCTGTGGTGTAGTTGGAAGGGAACCACCCAACCATGTTGTTGTAGTGACCTCGCCACCACCCATCATTGCTTTTCTCAAGGATTAGAACTCTTGTACCTGCAAAATGATAAAACATTTGTCAGTTACACGAGTTATGTTTAGAACTCCTAAACTGGAAATGTGTTAAACTCATACTGAGAATTATTGGAAGCACAGCATCTAAAAGCTGCATTTCTTTTTTTCTCATGACTGACATGGCATGGGCAAATAACATGCCCTGATCAAAGTTATCTTGGGTGAGAGAAAAAGTCAAAGAGAAAGAAAGCAGAAATTAATAATGGCTCTGCAAGTGCTTGTAGACCTGGCTCGTATAGGAAGAAAGGTTATATGAAGGGTAAGGAAAAGAATTCTTATATATTCAACACATGAATATATAATGAGAACTCTCGTATAAGCTGCCATGGAGCAGCAGTTAGCATTGCTGACTACTGACTATCATTCACATGGAGGCCTGAACAAACCCCAGCAGTCCTAGGTAGATGGCTTTTTTTATGATGATGTTATGGTTAACCAAGCTGAAAGCCTTAGTGAAGTCTACGAAAGTGAATACCTCCGAGGTCTTGTGCTTCTCTATCTTGCATTAAATGGAGTCTACGAGGTTGACAAGGCAGAGAGTAGAGGTAGAAGATGTCATGTTTCCAAAATACTGATGGTCTACAGAATAAGCAATGTCAGCACAGACACAGTCAAACAAAAAACTTTCAAAAATGAGACTGGGGATTTGAGTGATTGCAACAGGGCATAATATATTACGAGACTGTGGTGTGATGGATTTTGGTAATGGAAAAACGTATGCTGTCTTCCAAGCAGCGGGGCATTTAGCTCATTTGAGCTAAGCATTAATTATGGCAGCTACCAGAGTAACTAATTTAGGGGAGAATTCTTGTATAGTTTCACTATGAGATCAAAGGGTGTGGAAGAGCATTTTGTTTTAAGGTGCTGAAGGCACTTAGCAAATTAAGATTCCTCTACTGTTTGGGGGAAGATGGGGTTGGTAAGCATGTTGGGATGAAGCTGGTGATGAGTTGTGGTAATCACTGGGATATATTGGGAAAGTGGTTGTTTACTTGATGTGCTGCCTCCTTATTGTTAAGTTGGTCTACACAAGAGACATGGGAGAGCCTTCACTCGTCACAGCCAGTTAGTCCTTTTATTCTATCATACGGATGACCAATTTTGGCCTATTTTAATGCTGCACCCCATCTGGGTAATAAGCCTTCTTGCAGCACGTATTTTGCATTGCATATTGATGTGAAGTTGCTTGCATAGGTCATTAGAGCGAATGTTGAATACTCAATTTCGCTGTTACATGAGCCAATTAATCCAGCGAGTAATTCAGGGAACATCGGCTAAGTGTAGTGTTGCTATATTTTGGGGAAATAAGTGCTGATAGGCCTAGCTGCAAGTTTTTGAATACTTTACATGATTTAAAGATCATCTCCACTTGTCACCTCCGTACAGTGGTGACAAATTACGCACTAAATAAAATTTCTTTTATATAAGTCAGTAAGTAGCAAATAAGTTTTGGTGTCTGCCTGCTTGTGTTTGGAGACAGTCGGGGCAGGGGACCACAACACTGATAATTGAGAGATGCGTGTTTGATACTGCAATTGGGATGTCAGGGTGATGTGATGTGACTGTGAGGTCATCTGTACATGAAAGGACCTTCATGTTGTGGTCTGCTGGAGGTAATGAGAAGTCATGTAGGAAGAGAATGAAGAGGGTACATGAAGCTGTGGTTACAACATTAAATTGTCCATGTCATCTTGGCAACAATAAAAAAATATGTATTTAAAGTATCTATACCAACAACAACTTTATCTTATATTCTTGAAACATTAAAAACAATTAGCACATTTCTTAGCTCTTTCTTACTGTGAGCAGCACATGGATGACATGAGATGTTTAATCCATACCAATGTAAGTTCAGAAATGTGCATTTGTGTCTTCTATACAGTAAGTACATTAGAAGAATTGTATTATAATCACATACAATTTCACCATGTCGAAATCAGTAAGATCCAGCAGTGCAGGTTTTGCAGATGGAACTAGCCAGGGAGATAGAAAGAAAATCATGTTGGTCCATGAAGAAAGTAATAAGCCTGTGGCACAGTTTATATCAAAGGATTACTTGGTATACATCTTAGAAATCTTACTGTGATATAGGTGATACCATACTACCCAATAACTAGTTGGATGACGTCCATAAATTAATATACAGAGCATCCCATTCATTGTGTTAATTGCCCATCATGAGTTTGCTAAGGTCATTTCTATTTTTGGATTTTCGATACAAAATATCTGGAGTTAGAAACAAGAATCCACTTTGTAACTAATCACATTGTCTTGTTCAGTAGGTTTACGTCAAAAACTTGTCCATTTTTCTCTGATAATTTTGCTCTGGGAAGTGTGATGCCTGAATTTTACTTTTTTATGTAAGGTGTTGTAAGTTGTTTGTAACCTTTACCTAATTTTCTAGCTACAGATTCATTTTTTTTCAATTACTAATGATGACCTTTCCTCATTTTCAGGGTAACCTAGCACGATTAAAAATTCGCAGATAATAATACATTCAGCAGTTACAACGTAACTGCTGAATGTATGTAGATATTTAGGTTCACTCTTTTGTACCAGTCTGAGATACAATCTGTTATTATATGTACACAGTTTGGTACCAGGTAGGGTAACTGTTACTGTTGAACAATCTGATGCAAAATTAACTATCAGAATTATCCATCGTCTTTCACACAAATTAAGTCTATAAACCAGTCAAGAGCTCTCCATGGATGATTCATTCTTACTAATGACCTGGGCATTATCATATGCATCTAGAAGTGAGATTAATCTTCTGTCATTGATGGTGGTGGTGGAGTCACATGAATCTGTATCTATCATTTAAATCCCCACTTAAAACAGTAGTTTACACCCAACCCTGTTTTTCTTTTATTCCTTGTGTAAATGTTAACTCATTCTACACAAAATAACCAAATAACTTCTCTTCATTGGTGTTTACTTCCTTCTAAACACTTAATTCTACAACCAGTTTTCTTTGGAAAACTGTTCAAACACTAAATATGAATCTTATCCATCTAAAGGAAAGAAAGGTTTCATTTATTCAATCCTTAAGAAATCTTCACCAAGTAGCTCCTTCCTCTAAATGAGGGATCTAGCATTTTTCATTACATTACTATCACATTACCTTTCATTATGGCACACCACAATAAAAACTATTGTTCACCAAGATTACATGCTGGCACAGATCAACAAGAAAAATGAGGATCATAAGTAAAAAATTCAAATGCACTGAAACAAGGGCAATATGAAAAAAACTGACACCTATTTCTATTATGCAGTAGGCTTCTAGTAATCACGACAAGTATCCTCTGACAACTGGTTCTAGTGATCACGAGTATCCTCTGCCAACTGATTGTCTTAAAAAAAAAAAAAGGTTTTTTTAAATGTCTACAAAAAAAAAATGTAGTCTTTACCTTTAACTAAAGAAAGTTCATCCATCTGCTGTGCTTGGTAGTTGTACTTAACAACTGCCCAGCCAATAGCTTCTGATGGGTCGATGGGCGTATTACCACGCACACCACCAGGACTGTCAACCCCTCGTGTAGGTGTGCCTCCTGTGGAGGGCAAGGTGCGGCTACCTCCACCCTTTTTCACACGCTTTTTAATACTGCAAATGAAAAACATGTACATGTACTTACTTCCCATTCAGGAGAAGAATATATTGTAGATCATACAACAAATATAAATGTGTGGGTCCATACAGGGGAAATACATGGATGACTGATGGTTCATAGTAAAGACCTGTAAAAGGAATGATAGAACTACGAATGATACACATCATGATAAGAAAGCAGGAACAAAGAAACTTTGAGAAGAATGTTGTAAACAACACAGGAGAAAATCTGAACCTCACATACTCCTTAAGAGTCAGATGTCAGTTAAGAAGCACCTACTTAGGCTAAGGGATTCAGAAGGAAGAGTTGTTGGAGGATGATGTAAGAATAGGCAAAATAATGAATAATAACTTCAAAAGCATTTTCACAATGGAAGACATTATAGCCCTAACATCAATGTTATTGAATGGGGAGGAGGATTTAGAAGATATTTGAGATATCTAGAAAACACATCAACAGAATACTAAAAGGTCTTGACCCATAAAAGGCTTGTATGAATGATGAAATTTCATCATGTGCATAAAATGTGTGCTATATAAACTTCTTTAAATACTATTCAAGATGTTGCTGGAGACAGACAGAGTACTAAAGGAATGGAAAAGGGGCAAACATCAAAGATGTTATCCAAGACCTTCTTAAAGGCTCCTGCAGCCTAAGTCTGTGCTATATCCAACAGCAGAGAAACGAAGATTTCCTTGGAGAAATACTAATGACATTAATCACAGTAACATCAACATATAAAAATAATAATAATAATAATAATAATAATAATAATAATAACAATAATAATGATAATAATATTATCATAATAATGATAAAAAATGTTTCTAATAGTATTAATTATGTAATCCTTGACACTACAGACAACAGTTCAACAACCTTGTTACTTTATATACAAAGGGGAACAGTGCATAACTTTTCCTTAAGCCTTATTGGTTTTAAAAGACAGTGAAAAGACATGTAACACATGAAAAATCTTTGATTCATCCAATAGGTCCATGGATCAACCAGACAATCCATGGCTCATCCTGGTGAGCTTAGACCCTGCTGACTATTCCATGATTCCACCAGCTGGTACAAGGTTCAACCAGCTGATCTTGGAATCACGTAGGTGGTATAAGAAAAAACTATTTGGCTCATGACTCAACCAGCTAGTCCAAGACCCCTTCACCTCGTCCAGAACTGAGCCAGCTAGTCAAGAACTGAGAGAGAGGATCTTAATTACTAATACTCTATGAATACTCTAGGTAGTTTAGGACTCATCCACCTGTTCAAAACGAAGGACTTCATTCACAACTCTCACATCTGGTATCAGACTCAACAAGCTGGTTCAACCTTTACCAGCTGGTTCAGGCCTCAACCAATTGGTTTATTCCTCTAGCTGGTTCAGTAACCCTTAAGCCGGACCAGAACTATCATCTGGTTCATGGATCTTATTGCTGGTACCTAAATCAATAAGTTGGTTAAGGTCCCCTTTAGCTTCAAGTCTCCTCCAGTTGGTCCATGATAACCATTTGGTCCACAACTCCTACAGCTGATAGAAAACACTGGCAAGTGGTGTAAGATTCTATTTACTGACCCCTGATGTTACTTACTCTGGCAGGAAGTTCATGACTGCGGCCATACACTTGCTACAGTAAAAGCAGGAAGACGAGAACAAGGTCACACCATCTGCAACTTGAGCTTATCTTGGATCATAGTCGCACCCTCTTCAGCCAAATGATTATCCTGGGTGGTTCCTGCTGGGTCACCACCCACCTGCCCTGCCCACCAATACGCTAGGTGACTCCAGCAGTGGGTGGCTGGCTGAGTGCTTGAATGTGTGTGTGGGTTAACTACAGCACATGGACATCTGTCATCATCTTACGCTACTCACATCCTCTTGTAATGTTTCCTTTGCTCATAAATAACACTTCACACAATCAGTCCTCGTTACTGATACACCTGATTCTATACCTGTAATAATGACCATCTACATTTTTACTGTCTTTAGTCATTTTATATCATCTAAGCAATGCTTTCCAAATTGTCAGCGTTTATCACGGTTTGAAAGTGTTACCATATTTATGTTTCGATTATCAATCAGGTTTTACAGTTAGTGTCTTTTTTCCGGTAAACATCACCAGTGGTTCAAAGTGGACATCAGATCTTCACACACTCTGAGTTACACGCATAAGAAGCTCTTCATAAACAGACAACCCTGATAATCTTCCAACCTCACGAAGCATATTAAGCCATACCGCACGTCAATACATCAGATGTGAAGCCTTACATGACAAAATATTTGTATCAAAATATAGTAGGTTATTTATATTTTCTATTTTCCATCTTAAGACGAATAAGCCAGTACTATACTATAAAGACAATTAACTTTTCTCTAACAACGAAATCTGCAGTGCAAGTTAATACAAATTATACATTAACTCGACTCGAAAACAAACAAGATTTCTTTATCATCAATAATATATCTACGAAGTGAATTATTTCAACATGGACTGAAATTTTTTTAATGTTTCAGAAGAAACTTTTTTCTTTTTCTTTCATACTATTCGCCATTTCCCGCGATAGCGAGGTAGCGTCAAAAGAAACTATAAACATAATATCAAAACAAGAGTAGTGTAATGCAATACACATATTTTATAATATGAAAGAAAGTGAACCATTATTTGTAACTTCACAAGAGATAAGAAAATTCACCCTTTCTCCCCTTCACATGCTAAAAACAAACAAACAAACAAAAAAACGAAGATACATACAACCCTTTTTTGGGGAAAAACACCATCGAAATCTGCAGGTGACTCCAACCTTTCCTATCAGCTTATGTAGCTGCTAAAGCCTTTTCTGAAGTACAACTGGGGTAGTTTTACTTTTATGCATATAGATTAACCATTCATTAGATGAACAACAAAGTCCCCCAACAATCTTCATGTAAAGAAGCTATTGACAAAAAAAAAAAAACAAATAAAAGCACGAGAAAAACTAGCACAAAATTATTCCTGGTAAGCTTCACTGTCCTACAGAAGGTTCGGCAATATACCAGCCAAAACATTAACATTAAAGGTCCTTTAGCATCTAGTATAGTAATACTCAAAACACAGAACAGCTTTTAGCCTTACACCGTCGTGACGCTGCACACAAAGTGGTACGTCCCGAACTTTGCACCCCCTAACTATGGCACTTCCTATCACGCTGTACCACAAAGTGGTACTTCCCGAACTTTGCACCCCCTAACAATGGCACTTCCTATCACGCTGCACCACAAAGTGGTACTTCCCGAACTTTGCACCCCCTAACAATGGCACTTCCTATCACGCTGCACCACAAAGTGGTACTTCCCGAACTTTGCACCCCCTAACAATGGCACTTCCTATCACGCTGCACCACAAAGTGGTACTTCCCGAACTTTGCACCCCCTAACAATGGCATTTCCTATCACGCTGCACTACAAAGTGGTACTTCCCGAACTTTGCACCCCCTAACAATGGCACTTCCTATCTACAGTGGTACAGTCGACACTTGTTAACAAACCCACCCCGCACTCACACTATCCCCCCCCCAAAAAAAAAAACTGATACTACTCACACCATCTAAAGGCACCAGCACTATTCTCAATACAGAAAATTTCCCGACACGAAACACTCTCAACAGAGACGTCAAAACACTGGCAATACTCCAACAGAGACACACAAGACCCATGGCTGACGCAGTTTCAGAACTGAACCATTTCAAAACACGGGGACTGTCATGACTTGACACCACAACTACTACAAAAACTCTTACCTCCACCACGACGAAAAACAAATACCCTACTCTAAAACTGGCAGTATAAGCAGGCGTCTATCTACATCAACACAAGATGGGGAACGAATACCAAAACCCGACTCTAAAAACTGGAACAACTTCAATCATTGGCACTACTTCACACATATCAGCATCACAATAACACTATTCTACACAATGTACTACTGTAATACATCGGCCTTTATGCATCTTTGATTCTACCCTAAAATTATCACTCATCTAATCACAGCATCACAAAATATTAACAATAATCCAAATATTGGCAGTAATTCACCTACGATCAGTAAACAATTCTGTTTACTGCCCTAATACTACGAATACTTTTAATCTACGAAGCCAGTGACATTCTCTCCATACAATAGATTTTTCACACATAAATACAACCATTAATGGCACTAACGTAATACGGGCAATACCTTAGCACTGTACTCCCTAAACACTGGCACCCCAATGAGAACGACATTATTTCGAAGGGTAACACGATCTTAAATACTGATTCATCCCTAACAGCGACCAGGACCTACCCTAAGCACTATTACCATAATATCAGCACTGACCTTGTACGGGCGATCCCCTAACTATGACAATACTCCACCACAAAGCTGACTGTCAACACTGGCACCGAGCTAGCCATACCAGCATCAAACACTGACATCGTCGCTTAAGACTGGCGATGTCACAAAGGCGGTCGAATGCTAAGGCGTCATGTTAAGCGGAATGCGAAGTAGCTGTATGTTAAAGTGTGGTGTGATGGCACAACCATCACCACAACAACGCAGCCAGGGGCCGATTTTCAGCGGGCTATGCAGTTTCCAGGCGGGAATCCCCGCTCTATACGGACACACACACACACGCACACAAAGCCGCGCGCCCCACAGACAAATCACACCAAACGTGAGTGCCGGTCACGGGGAGCGAACGATGGGCGGGTGAAGTGTGACGAGAACGAATGCTGTACACTACAGAGGAAATAAAACGTGTCTACCAGAGGTGCTGGTAGCGAAGGGCGGGCTGGACGGGGAGGCGGAGAGAGTGTGGGGCCGTGTGGCGGGGCTGGCCTGGGTGTGGGCTCAGCGCATTGATCGCTCTCCTTGCTCCCTCCTGCCCCTGCTGCTGCTGCTGCCTGCCTGGCCAGACCCACCCACCAACCCGCCCGCTCGCCCCGCCACACACCCAGGGGAACCATGCTCCCCCAGGCCACACTCACTGTGCCCCCGGGGCGACACCAGGCCCACCGCCTCACTACACGTGCAACGCACCACCAAACGCACGGAAATTCCAGGCCTCACCAACATGAACTTACAGGGGAAACTACCGTAGTCCAACACCCATGTACATATGCTGAGGGAAGACTGGTAGTGAGGGGAGCCACTTGTGATGAAGGAAGGTGGTGGTGGTGGTGGTGGTGATGGTGATGGAAGGGGGTGATGGTGGTGAAGGATGGTGGTAGCGATTAGGAGAGTATTGATGGTAGAGTTGGAGGAAGGTAGTGGTGGTGGTGGTGGTGGTGAGGGGAGATTTAATGGTGGTGTAATAGTAGCGATGGAATGAAATGTGGTAGTGGTGGTGATGATGGAAGGCGGTGGAGAGGTCGTGGTGGTGAAGGAAGGTGGTAGTGTTGAGGGGAGAGGTCGTGATGGTGATGGCAGGTGATGGTGGTGAGGGGAGAGGTAATGGCGGTGATGGGAGAAGTAGTGGTGTTGATGGCAGGTGAGGGGAGAGGTAGTGGTGGTGAGGGGGAAAGGTAGTGGTGGTGAGGGGGAGGAAGAGAGAGAGAGTTAGTGTGAAGGGCAAAGATGGAACACGTGGCAGCATGAGGGATGGGCTGGTGGTGGCAAGGGCAGAGACGGAGCTAGCAGGGAGACGGGGGGGGGGGGGGTATTAGGGATGGGCGGTAGTGAGATAAGACATTAAGTTAAGGGGGGGGGAAGTGGTGATGGGTAGGGATGAACTGTGGGTAGTGTCAGAGAGAAGTGGGCGCTGGAGGGAAACTTTGGCGACATGTTACAAATACGACAAGGCAGGAGAGAAGATAATAAAAGCGAGGAGTGACGACAAATAAGGATAAGGAATAAAAGCAGTAGGAGGGAGGAATGAGCATAGCACGGAGAAGGGGGTGTTGAGATCAAGATGGTAAACTGAAAGATAGTGCGGCAGGTGGATGAATGTAGAAATAGGTAGGCATAAAGATAGTACGAGAATGTATTTCTTTTTTCTTTCTTTTTTTCAATGTCAGCTGAGACGGCACGGGCAGCTGAGACCCTATCAAGGCCATCCCATTAACGCTATATATATAAATCTAAGCCTGAGCCAAGTACCCTAGAGGAGGATGAACAGCTGGGTTGACTGTGGACCGACTACCGCGACTAGAATTCGAACCTATGCGCTCGACACTGGGCGGCCCGTGAATGCGTCACGGTCAGGAACGCTAACTGGGGAAGGGAAGAGGGTATAGTGAAGACCAGGGATGAAGTTTGGTGATGGAAAGTAGCAGAAACAATGAGAGAAGGGGGTGGATAGACACAGTGAAGGGGATGGACTGAGACAGTGAGGGGGAGGGACAGAGACAGTGAAGGGAAGGGATAGAGACGGTGGGGTGGATGGTCAGAGAGAGACAGTGAGGGGGAGGGACGAAAAGAGTGGTAGAGGGATTAAAATGATGAGATAGGGATGAGGGCAGTGAAGGGGAGGAATATAAAGACATGTGTCGATAGTTAAAGGCAGGTACGATGACAGACACAGGAGTGACCTTATATATATATATATATATATATATATATATATATATATATATATATATATAGCTTCCTGCAATAACAGGGAAATGTGGACTCCTTCGGAGTGAGAAGTTCTTTGACAGTCCGTAGTCCCAATGATGTAAGCCTCATCAAATGTGTCACAAGTTTCACGCACATTGTTACTTCAGGGAAGGAGAAACTTGGCAATAACCCAAATACACATTTCCTCTTGGTTATCAGCAAATGCTAGATCACGCGCATCACTGTGACCTTACGGCTATATATATATATATATATATATATATATATATATATATATATATATATATATATATATATATATATATATATATAATTTTTTTCTTCTTTTTTCATAATCATACTTCGCTATCTACCGCGTAGCGAAGAGGCGTCGAAACACATCCTTCACCTACCTGTCTGTATAAGGCACCCGAACCAGGTCTTCCTATCCACTACCCAGCCAAACCGACCTGTCTGTGGTTTCCCGTGACCGCATCACACATGCCCCCTTGTTCAACTCCAACGACGGCATATCGCTGTGATGCGCTCCACCCCTTGCCCTCCTCACACTCTCCAGCATGTTCAGGCCCCGATCATTTTAAAGTAACTTTCACTTTATCCTTCAACCTCCAGTTGGGGTCTTCCCCCTTCTCCTTCTTCCCTCCACTTCAGACATGCAGACCCTCTCAATCAGCCTCTACTTCGTATGTCCAAACCATCTCCAAACGCCCTCAAACGTAAGTCTTCTTACTGCCATACCCTTCCCTTACTCTATCTTTCCTTCCTCACACATCATACTGTCCTCAAGAGAAAGCACACCAAAAAGCAAGACAAGAAAAAAAAATTTAGTAAATCTGGACCGTGGGAGCAACAGGTTGCTGTGTGATGGGTTACAAGGATAAACACAAGAGGAGATAATTGATATAACACCGCAGCGATGATTCACGCTTGTAACAACTAAGGTATGACGGCCACAATCTATCTAAGTTGTAACGTACTATCAGGATCGTTCAGGCAGAGGGGAACATTATCACAACACCACCTAAGCGGGTGATGTTATGTCAGGATGTAGCATCACTTCATAACTCATACTGTACATGTGGTTCCCAAATTCACTTTAAATCTGGACGACTCTTACGGTACATTCTCGTACAACATATACGTTCACTTCGTTATATATATATATATATTCCCCCTACCTCCCCCTACGTCTCGTTACTTGCTGCTAAGAAGCCATCATACCCGAATGACCTAATGCTGTGCTCGCGGGTCGTGCCGTCGCGTTCAGGGGTCGCTCCCGTCGTGCTCATGTGGCTCAACAAACACCCCCCCCCCCCCCCGACCTTGCACACGTCGACCGCCTTACACCTCAGGTACATCGTCTATCTTCCTTGACTTACTGATGCCTCTCCTCATCACCCTTCTCTTCCATCATCTCTCACGGTTGCTGCCAGGCTAAGATCTGTATAAAACCTATCCTCTTCCCACCAGCTCCGCACCAAAGCAGCCGCCACCTTCAACACCTCCACCTCCTCCCAGACCTAGGATACAGTCTCCCCCCCTCCCCACCACACACACACACACACACACACACACACAAATACAAGTGTCACTCACAGGGAGAGAGGCGGGGATTTTTATCAGCGAGATGGTATGGGAGATGGCAGGTAGAAGGACGGCGCATCGTGCCGGTAGATGGGGCGTGCCCGAGCTGAGAGTGGGTGGGCAGGGTACTGGGGAGGTGCGGTGTGTGGGGTGGAAGGCAATATGGCTCCGGAGATGTGTGCGTGGGAGTACTAGGTGATGTGAAGGGTGGGCGGAAGGTAAAGGGTATGGCGGTGTGGGAAGACGACAGTGTAATGTATGATGTGTGGACGAAAAAGTACGGGGATGGTCTGGCCAAGAAGAATGGAAGAGCCGTGTGTGTGTGTGTGGGGGGGGGAGGGGGGGGCTTACACTAAATTAGCAGGTTGTAAAGGGAGACTTGTGTGGTGACAGGGTTATTTGGTGTGGTGAGTGGGAGAGCCAGTGGGTGGGGTGGTGTCCGAACGAGAAGTGGGCACTGTGGTTGATGGACGGGAGGTAGTGGGTGGTGTGGTGCGGTGCGTGAGTGGGATGGGGGTGTGCTAGTGTGAGGGGAAGGATGACTGGTGTCTGGTCCGAGAGGGAGAGCTGTGTGTGTATATGTGAGTCACCTCAACGGTTTACATAAATGAGGAGAAGGGTTGGTTAGTCTACCTACGTGAACTAAACCCCTTGTATACTGGCTGGTCTTGCTACCTAAACTACCCCCTGAATAACAATCGCTAGTCTGGCTTACTAAGCTCCTATACACTGGCTGGCATAGGTATGTGACCAAGCCTCCCTCCCTATCACACCTGCCAGCCTGGCTACGGCACTCAACACTACATGTCAACCCTTGGAGCACCACCGCTCACTCCCTCAACTAGGACACAACACTTGGTGCACCACACAACTCAACCCTTGGAGTACAACTGAACCGCTCCAGTAACACACCAATCAAAATTCAGAGTACCACCAAACAGACACTTGAGTGCAGCACAATGACAACTCCTCCACCATATAACCTTAGTATCTAACAAGCCCCAATCTTTCGAGTGCCACCAATCACCGTAACTAAGCCTCTAGATCACCAAGACTGAACCCCTCTGACTACTGTAGCTCAACCCCACAGAACATCAACAAGAGCACTCCTCACTACCACTACTCAACATCCGAGAGAACCAAGGCCAATAACACCCTCGAGATCAACAACCCAGCCCCTGGAAGACAAGGACCCAACGAGAGGATTACCATATCCTAACTCCCACACGAGACAACGAAAACCCCGGAAATCAAAGCCTGCCTTGGTGCAGTCGCCCTGAAATCTAAATCACACGACACTCATACCATCGTCCAGCTGGGTATCCGGGGGAACCCGGCGAGAACACTCCACTCTCCGTAATAAGAACGACGCTCGTATGACGTTAACTATTAGAGAAAAACAACGCGAATGAAAAAAAAGAAGTAATTTATTCAACCACCAGAGCAAGACGGTGCAAGCCTTGACAACTACCTAAAAAGACCCTTGTGGACCAAAAGTACGACCCTTAAAGCATGACCATACGACCCTTGGGTATGATGGCCTGGCCTCTGATCTAAAACTCATTAGACAGGTCCAAAGCCAGGTCATCACACCTAAGGGTCGCAACACTATGCTCCATGGGTCAATAATCGTACGAATGGTTCGTTCATGACCATACGACCCTTGGGTATGATGGCCTGGCCTCTGATCTAAAACTTGTTAAACAGGTCCAAAGCCAGGTCATCACACCTAAGGGTCGCAACACTATGCTCCAGGGGTCAATAATCGTACGAATGGTTCGTTCATCTGTCCGACAACAGCGTTACTTCGGTGCGAACAATCGGTATGACGTCGGAGGCTTGGCACTCAGAAATCAGCGACTGTGCAGCATCTTTCGCTCTCGTGTCACGTGAACATTCTCTGCCGCAGTGAACCGCTTGAAACGCTCGCTACCTTTCCTCACTGACGTGGAAAACAGCAGACTTTGAAAAGCGTCCACCAAGCACTAAGCCACTGTCCGAGCAAAGGCTCTCACCGCGTGGGTCTTAATTCTAAATTTTTTCTTATTTGTGTAAGACAAATGCCAAAACTGGCCTCGGAGGCAGCGAAAAGAGTGGGAATAGTTCTCAGAAGCCTCCATTAGTGGCCCAAGGGTCGGTAGACCACCTGTTGGTTTATCATCTGGCTATGCTTGTCAACTGCTTTCAAACTTCTGATTTAATAATGAGCTTCTCCCACTGAGTAGGAATTCCTTTCTTTATATCATATATATATATATATATATATATATATATATATATATATATATATATATATATATATATATATATATATATATATATATATATTCCTATGAGTCCACGGGGAAAATGAGACACGATAAGTTCCCAAGTGCACTTTCGTGTAATAATCACATCATCAGGGGGAGACAAGAGAGAAATATAAGTCAGTTGATATACATCGAAGAGACGAAGTTAGGACTCAATTTGGTAAACATGATTGTCCAAAACATATATATATATATATATATATATATATATATATATATATATATATATATATATATATATATATATATATATATATATATATATATATATATATATAAAGATTGCCTGATCAATTGATGATGAAGATATGAGAGCGTAGAGATTTCCAAAGCGAGGGGTAAGGAAAGAAATAGTTATTACAACGGCCCACTCTTTGAGTTGCCAACGGCCATATAGAATTCATGTAACGCAGTTTTTGATTTTAGCCAGTTGGAGAATTCTAAGAGTGGTATAAAATCAAAAACTGCGTTACATGAATTCTATATGGCCGTTGGCAACTCAAAGAGTGGGCCGTTGTAATAACTATTTCTTTCCTTACCCCTCGCTTTGGAAATCTCTACGCTCTCATATCTTCATCATCAATTGATCAGGCAATCTTTAAAAGACATGTTTTTTCACTTCCTCCAAAATTCACATAATTACATTTTCTTGTCTCTTCTTTTTCCCTTTCATTAACCTCTTAAAACATTTCAATTAAGACCCGGTCTTTATGTGGACTTCAGTCCGTGAATGGAGCCTAAAAAAAAAAGAGAAAATCTTGCATGAATTGTATTATATACAAAATACTGATGTACTGTGAATTTTGAGTTAGTTCTCAGCGTACTAGGCTATACCCAATGTCAGTATTGTGCTGATACATCCTCCGCATCCTCGTAGCTCAGGATATTGGTGCTGTGTTTAATGGTGTCATAATTTACTTTTTAAAAAGCAATATACAGAGTAAAAAGATGAGGGAAAGCTAATCGGATGAGAGGCACAGTCTACCCCCAACGGAAAAGTCCCCTCCCGGTCCTCTCCGCCCACCGTTATAACCGTCATCCACGGAGTGACCTACAATTTTTTTTCTTTTTTTTTGAAGTGTCAGGGGAGCATGACCTGTGATCTCACTTGTCACTCATGTCAGACACAGGTATCTGTGAATTATTTTACTGCTGTGTTCCAGTTGGTCAACCTTGACCCATGCAGTGTGTGTGTGTGACCTCTGAACCTTCTCTTCCTTCAGCATGTCATCGACAACGTGGCTCAGAGAAGTTCACTCGCACTTAACCTCTTCGGCCGGACGATACGACCCCTGGCTATTCTAATCAGAACCTTAGAGGGTAAAATGCCGGGCCATCACAGCCAAGGGACGTAGCGTCGTCTTCAAGGGTATAATGATATAATGAATGGTTTATTAACTTTAATCCTCACACAGATAACCCAGTCTGTCAAGGAAACCACTGGCCTTCAAACTAAAGCGATTATCATAACTTTTATCATTATCATTATATCATTATCATTATTATCATTATTTCACTATTAGTTATCGTTTATCTTTTACTGATGCAAAGAAGAACGTGATTTCATGATGACCCCCGATAACTGTCCACAGAAAAATAACTAAGTGAATCAACTTATCCTTTGTTTGAAAATGTTTCCACTTTGGACGCCAAAGAGGTTTGATCCAGGGTATGCAAAATTCACAGCAGCCTTGAGCTGTGCGCAAGTGCCTTCGTGAAACTCTGAACTTCCTGGGTCAAGGGTAAACCACACCTACACAAGCTTCCTGACCTCTATCCTGGAATATGCCAGACTGACGCGCCTGAACCCCGGGGTGGGGAATCCATTTCCTGATCGAAGTCTTTAAGCGTGTGAGTATTTATTGGAGACATATATCACGGGAATTGCTCAGCCTGCTTCCGAACCTAGCCCAGGACGGAACACAGTTAACACATCTACAGGGGGAAGGGCAGTCTTCCTCCACCTTACCTCTGTACAGAGTTCTAACTAGAGCAACTCCCCCGTCTCTCAATTCTTAGCCTGAACCCATCCTCTATTCCTCTTTTACACACAATGCTTTGGCGTCTTCCCTCCACAGTTGGCTGGTGAGGTGCCTCCGTCTCCTCTTCTTTTCAGGGCCACCGAACACCTAGCTAAGACCACACCACCGTGACCACTGCACTGACTGAACATCGGCGTCTCGAAGCCAAATCAATTGAACTGTTTTCCATAGCCTTGGCGCGGCAGTCGACCCACACCCAACACAGGTGGTCAATACTTCCCCTAGGGGCTGGTAGATAAGTGGGCACCTGGTTTAGGCTGGAGCGTGTGTATGTGTGTGTGTGTGTGTGTGTGTGTGTGTGTGTGTGTGTGTGTGTGTGTGTGTGTGTATAAACATGATAGGACGGGAGTAAAGTCATAATTAACATATATAAGGTTAAAAGATGGGCAGTACGAGCGTGAGTGAAACTCTTCCTCGTAACACAAACACAGGGAGTCCAAAACTGGCCACTCTTTGGTCGGGGAGGAGGAGGAAGAGGAGGAGGAGGAGGTTATAATTAGTTTGATAAGAATACGTACACGTGCAATGTCATCTTCACCACTACCACGGTCAAGAAGACACACGGCAATGGCTCAAACGATGACCCCAAAACATTAATCAACCATGTAAATATGTATCGGAAACTGGAATAGCGGATCACTATATATTCACACACTCAAAACTCACAAACGAAAATCAGAATCCGTCTTCCGCGAGACCCACATATCTTTAACACAGTGATGGGAAAAACACTGAAACACCAATGGTGAGACGCTGTGTGTAAATGCAGGCAAACTCTGCCGCGATGCAGCCAACTCTGGTGGTGGACTCGCAGAACATTGTGGAAAACGTTACAACACAAAACACCGACCTGGGAGCTTGATGAAGTCGGTACACTACCCACTCCATGGCCACGTCAGACCCATCATGACCATCTCTATCTCTTCGTCTATGAAGGTGCTGCATATTTCATGCATTGTCATGACAGCATCTGGAACCCCACGTTAACCATCTGGAAGCCCACTAATACCTGGTGCACGTCATTTATCCTCGCCTTTACTCGTCTTTCCCACCTTATCAATACAGTCACACACTGGGTCACGATCGCACCCACTGTAACACCAACTGTGTGTGGCTCAATGAGATTCCTGAGGAAACTGGCAAGAGTAATTGGCACTAAAGTGGGGAAGGTGTGAAGAGGGCGAGGTGGCGGTGTTTGCCGGGAGGCGTGGGTCAGACCGGTGGCTGCCTGCCTGAATTATTGATGGTGACCTTATACTGGATCACGAAAGGCTGCTGCTGTTGCCGCTGCAGCTGCATACCCACACACACACACACACACACACACACACACACACACACACACACACCTCTGCATGACACGCCTCTGCATCGCTTCTCCAAGATGAGTCCGAATGCATTTCGCTGCACACTCAAACCACACACACACACACAAATACACATGCACTGCGAAAAAGGCACAGACCCACTCGCCTAGACAGACAGACAGACAGACAGAATGAAGAATACTCGTGCACGTACACCATCAAAGCCTTCATAAAAGCTGGTGGTACCCAAGTAGCGTAGGTCACAGGCATCCCCCGTCCAAGGCAGTACCACCCTCCTGGGTATCAGAGAGACTGGTGATGGGCGACGCAGCAGCTTATCACGTACCCTCCCACCCTAGGCCCATGTCACTGCTTTTTGCTCTCTCTCTCTCTCTCTCTCTCTCTCTCTCTCTCTCTCTCTCTCTCTCTCTCTCTCTCTCTCTCCCTCCCCTACACGTGGGCGAGACAAACTCATACCCTATCCGTCCCAAACACAGCATCTAACAACACATAACTTACAACCCTTTATACTTCACAAGTTATCTCTTTCAATGATCGTAAAAATAATACAAAAGTACATTTTCATCCAGATTGTCTGGTGCCGAATCAGAACGGCGGCACAGGTCGAGGAGGGCTGTATAGTTTCCAGGGCCCTCTTAACTGACATCAAGCGACTGGAACCTATATCACCCTTAGACTTCGCTCTTCCCTTGTTCATTTCTGCAACATGCACTATCTCAAATTATCCAACCCTCCCTCCGTAAAACACTATCTATCAGTTCCTTCCCTCGATCTATATGAAGCCCAAGTGTCCAATGCTGCTTCCCCTCTACACTACCAGATCTCTATAACTTTAATCTTCATCATTTCTGATTCAAGGGCGGTGTTTGCTCCTACTGTAATACAGAAACCCACACTGCTCACCTCGTGGATCTTGGATCACGTACCATCTCGCTCAAAATTTCCCTACCGTCTACAACTTTGCTTTTGTGCTTGGTTAACTTCCCCTTCCTTCAATTCATCCTACTATGGAAACTCTTTGACTAACTGACTTCCAGCCTCGTGCTGAAATCCTCTCTACAAGGGGGATTTCAATGTGCACCACAAGGATTTGGCGAGGCTCTGGCTGGGATGATCCCGACAGAGCCGAGGCCTTCAAGGTTTCACTCCCAAACGAAATGGAAACCCGACAAGAACTCCCAATCCGTAACGACAACTCTTCCAAAACGTACAATCTCAATTTCATTTCCAAACTCTTTCTATAAATACACTATTTCTGCCTCTTAGGATCCTCCCTCCGACCACAACCTTATCTCTGTCCCTTCTAAACTGGGCACGCCCATCATCTACGCCCATCCTTGAAAGGCCAACTTTGGCACTTTGCGAGAGCCCAAGCCGTCATCCCTGGAATAATCATTACCCTTCCCTGGGCGGTTATTGCTTTACTCTCCGGGATGCCTCAGGTTTGGCTAAATATATAGCTGGGGTTATCTCTGCAGATTAGTAATCCTAGATCCTTTTCATTACAGTTTTATATCCCCTTTTCCATCCCATCCATTAAGGTGTGATCGCTCCTGCACTGAAATCCGTCAGAAATACCCTGAGATGCTTGAGATCCCAATACCGGTGGGTCTTGCCAGCCCTCTTTTGGTTCCTGATGGCGAAGAATCCAGCACTGGCTGCTCATTGTGACCGGTCTCGTAGCTCGTGCTTGGGGAGCCTCAACGGGAGGGACACCCAGCCTACTGTGAGATGGAGAGTACTGGTGGTTCCAGTGTCCCTCCTTCTCTAGAATCACGACTGGGGGCAGGTACACCCAGCCTGACTTTACTGATCGAGGATGGCTCACGGTGCGCCACGTCACCTCGGTATATACAGCACCCCATGTTGGCCACCTCACACGTAAACAAACACCCAAGCCACGAAGCTCTCGCTTCACAACAACCTTCCTCTCCTTCACCACCTCTCCCTCCCTGTCTTCACCATTCCTCCTCCTCCATTTTTTTCAAAACCTCTCTCTTCAATACCTTCATTTCCCCAACTCATCCAGGCGATCCTTCAACGCTTCCCTCTGTACACCCGAGGCAACCATCATCTCCCTAGACATCTTTTGACAACGAAGACTTCCCCTCTGAGCTCCATGAGCATAGTCATACCATCGTATTTCCCAATCGCAAATCTTCCGTGGGATTAACACGCAATCACCCGTGGGGGAAGCCATGATACAAAAAGTAAACAGCTACCTCATTTACTAATGCACCTAGTTTACACTGGGATGTGAGTACCATGAAACGCTTTAGTAAGCAAATATCTATTTACCTATGATGGTTTAAGACTTCCCAGTATGTGTTTACAGAGCACAATCTCTCAGCAAATGCAGCGCGTGGAACGTGGGAAGTGGCCAATACAGGAGAGGTGATTCTGAGTGGCTGTTCCCGGCATCAACGAACGGTTCAGCAAGATCCAAAACCACCTGAGATCGAAAGAACTTCCCTGATCATGAGTCCTAACCCTCCAGTTCTTTGCGATGAAAGTTACCCTAATATGGAAACTTCCCATGATCATCTTCCACATCTGAAGCGCAATCAATACATCAGACCACGTGCGGACGGCAGTAACAAAATCTAATCGCGAGCCCATTAGGAAAAAGTTTCAGAAACTGATGAGGTAATGTTCTCTAGTGCCTCCTTATCGAGGCAGAACAACGGGACGGTGTGCCTGCCTTGTGACGCAGTTCGGTTGGAAGCATGCGAGTCCGTGGTAGGCAGCCAGGCTAAGGGGTGGGTGGACTGACGGTGGAAGCGATGCCTCATATCTCTTAAACACTACCAACTCCAGTTCTCTCCCAACATACACACACACACACACACACACATCTGCCTTCCTCTAACTACCTAACCTACTTACTCACTCCTCTCTCTCTCTCTCTCTCTCTCTCTCTCTCTCTCTCTCAGAGATACCAATATTTTTTTCCATACTTATACAATACAAATTCTGAAGTACCTCTCTCTGCCTCCCTGAAGGGGGGGGGGGGTCACCTCGATGATGGTACTCTGCCGTCCGCTGAGCCTTTAAACCCCCAACTAACCCCTCTGGGCAGCCCGCCATTACCTCCGCTGGACAAAGGAAACGTCACCTTCACTGAAGACATTACGAACACCGGTCAACACGGCGTGCGTCTCCTGCAGGAGGCGGTCTGCAAGCTACACCGTGATCCGCCGGCGTAAGGTGAGGTGTGTGGTACACGAAGGGAGGAGACCACACGAGGTAACAAACGTTTCAGTCTTCAACATCCACGCTGCACGTAGACACTCTCGTTGCATGAACACGTACCAATGTCTATATACACATATCTAAGTAGAGTACCTATATAAATCTGAGATGACTGCCGCGCTATCTAAACACCCGACAACAAGGCTTTCACGGGCCGTAAACATCCTGGGTAATGACTCTCTGTATACACGAAGACAAACATCATCTCAGCCTCACTAGTGGAACATATCCACACACACACCACACACACGCCCTAGGTAAAACTGGAGGTATGCTGCGGTCTCCTCCGCCAACATAGCACACATGTAAAACTGTTCAGCCAGTGATGAACACCATTATCCTCACCACATAAGGACAACTCCACATGGCCCACACAAAAGTGGTGGTGGTCGTCTCGGCGGAAGCGGAAGCAGTCCGGGAAATGGCTCAGCGTTACTGCATTAGAAAAAAAAAAGTTCATTGGCGCAGACGCTAATAAAGGAAGTTAAAGTTTCTACCCACGGAGGGAGGGAGAAGTTTGCGCCATGGAGGAAAACAGGAATTCTGGGAAGAAAATAGGAAGTTGGATCAATAACGATGACCTCGGGCCTATGCGGGAAGATGGCTTTGAACCACGAGATTGAGAGCAGAGAAGTTGGGGGAAAACACGGTAGAGGAACAAGGGACGACAAGGCAAAGATCGATTTCAAATGAACACGGCTGAAGGAATCTCCCATCGCCTGGGAGAAGGGAGAGAAGAGAGAGACTGGATCGATACAGCCACCTCGTACCCAACTGGGATGGGGAGAGCCTTTTCAAACCATCTTCCTGGTTCAGACCAAACAACACACGATGATCGAGGGGGTAGTAGGAGGTGGTCCAGGGGTGGGCCATCGGCGGCCTCGACCTTGACACTATAACACTTACATCGGCTGCCACACGTTAGGCTACCACCACGTGAGACCAAACGATCACATTCATCTTGTAATCACAGCCGAGAGATCGCCTTCCTCCCGACGCTGTCACATCCTCATTCCTCGTCGCCACGATCCACCACTGCTCGAGTACAGCTTTCTTCATGTACCACCACGTGAGACCACATGATCGCAGTCCTCATCTTGGAATCACAGCCGAGATCGTCTTCCTCCCGACACTGTCACATCCTCATTCCTCGTCACCACGACCCACCCCTGCTCGAGTACAGCTTTCTTCACGTGTGTTCCCGATATTTTCGTTGCCCCCCCTCACGCCCAAGCAAGTGGTTTAACATGATTAACTCACCCACGAAAATTGGCTCGGTTAGCGGCAGCTGAGTCTGTTTATAGCGGTTGATTCCACCTCTCCCAAAGCAGATTAAGGTCTCCTTCCTCTCCTTCCAATGCCTCTCTGAAGGGGGAGGGATTCCACGGCCAGTTCAGCAGGAACAGCTAAATGCCTTCTGAAAGTCTATGTAGGAAAAAAAGAGCACGTTTAATGCTTCCTTGCAGAGGGACCAGCCAGCTGCCGCGCTTGACTTGTCTCCACCAATCACGAGTTACCTCTTGTGGGCCGCTATTTACTCTACTCGAGTAGGAATTCAGCTGATGGGCCACAGAAGTGACTCCACGTGGAGTGAATATTCACTGGTGCGGACAGTGGCTCCAGTCCCAGGGCAAAGTGCAGCCAGTTCACAGTCTAACCCAACTGTTCATCCTCTCCTTTGTGGCTACACAATGGAACGAGTACTTGGCCTAAGGTAGGGTTGTGCAATTGCTTGTGTACGTAAGGTTGATGTATAAGATACGAGACAGGGTAAACGCGAACGTAAATCACCCCGTAATACGTCGACGTCAACAGGATATCAAGAGAGAGATGTCGACAGTTGACTGACTACAATGACGCGTCCGCCCATAAAAACGTTCGCACTTTTTTTTTTTGTTTTGTTTTGCGCGTTCATTCTTATTATGCTAACGAGCCCTTTGACTTTATGTTTGTCGAACCAGATAAAGTCTTAAAAGACGAAAAAGATTTTCACCATCTCCAGTAACACTTAAAAAAGCCTGGCCTGGATGGGAGAGGGACTTTAGCCCGTGACCGAAGCCTTTGAACGTATGTAAAGAAAACTTTCAGCATACACACCACCAGGAGCAACATGCCTGCCTCTCCTGCGGCAGCAGTTTCTCAAAATATTCCGGTTTTAAATGTGTTGGAGACTTCTCAAGAAACACGATGCAAAAAAGAAAGCTTGCTTGCTTCACAACTCTCTTTACTACCCTGAACGCTGAAACCGCCAAGCTGCAACGCCATCTACAATTACCAGCATTATGGTGGAAAAATGAGGCGACAAACTAATGGGAAACACTAGCGAGAACGGACAGCTGAGACATGAAAAATTCTATACTTATTTTTCCTTGTCATTACGTCTTGCACAACGATAAAAGTTGGGGAGGGGGATATTGTTCTGCAGCGACCACAAGGGAGGGCGGGGAGGGGGTGAGAGAAAGCAAGGTTGGGGTGGGTGAAAAGGGGGGTGCTAGAAGGCTGGGTGGATGAAAGGGAGGGAGGGAGGAAGCTGGGTGGATGAAATGGAAAGTGGAAGAAGGCTCGTGGATAACAGGGAGGACAGGGAACGAAAGAAGGTATAGACGACAATAATAATAAGGGCGGGCGGCTCTCAGTGATCCGACTTGAGGGACAAGAGTGGGGAGTGTTGCACGACGAGCCGCGAGGGATGGGGAGGGTGTGAGCACATGTGAGAGCTTGTGTTGAGCGGCGTTGGGGAGGGTTGCTGAGGCTTGGACATGGGCCGGGGAGGGTGTGGCCACGTGATGCTCGTCAGCAGGTGAAGGCAGGATGGAGAAGAGCTAGGCAGGTGGGAAGTGGCTGTGAGGAGAGAGGTGGGCGTGCAGTTCGGTCTAGAGGTGAGCGAGGAGGTGTGGATGTTCTGTGGGAAGGTGTGGGGGGACGTATGGGGAGTGTGGGAAGCGATGGAGCTCAATATATTGATCGTGGCGTGGCAGGAGCAGCAGCACTTCAGCCACCACCCTCGTCCCACGCCAGCTCATGTCATACCAGCACTACCGCTGAACACAAACACATCACGTGTGTCACGTGCCTGAACTACTCTGGAAGTACTCACCTACCAAGGCCAAGGCCACTGCTCGCTACCCACCAGCACCACTTCTGCACCTTTACTCTTTCCCCACGTCCCACGCCGCCAGACAATACCTCCCGCCACTAAACACCCACGCAACCGCCCAGCACCACCCTCGACGCTTTATATTACCGACCAGCAACAGACTAGTGGTACACTATACGTACCACAGCCGGCCCACCTGCCTCAAAATCACGATGAAAAGCACCAGCACTATACATACGACCCGTCGACCATCCGCGGCCCAAAACACCAATCGACGAACGCACCAGCGATCTTCTGCATCTGTCATGTGCATCCATGACGCTGGTCTTCAACTTGCACATGCTAAATAACATATGATAAAACATACTTGGTTACTGGTTTAGCCCTGTGCCGCCGCATTCACCACCTCCGACCCAACTCCAGATCGAGCAGAAGCCTAAACCACGGGAACACACGATGAGAATCCAACATCTGAGCCGAAATGTACGATTTTCCATTCCACGTTTTCTAAAACAACTAATGTAACTCCTGAGAACCTAACTTGACAGAACTGAGGCAAAATATAAATGAATCCTTTAGTAAAATCTCTACGTGTTCTCTACGCCTTTAGAATCCAAGTTGTAAACCGAAATAAGTTTTCCTCCGGCACCAGAATCCAGCCAGACCTTGCCCCAGCCTCACACAGCTAACCGGCAGACCCCACACCAGCTCCCACCATAAAGGAAAGAGCTGAGTCGTCTTTGTTTCATAATGATTATTCTTACCCTGAAGTGAAAGGAGAGAGTATGGGAATCTGTATGAAAGACGTGGAAGGTGTTAAGTATAGAGGAATGTAAGGTAATTAAGAGTTTAGAGGAATGTAAGGTAATTAGGGAATTTGAGAAGAAAGACGTGAGGGAAGAGGACAAAAAATATGAAACTGGTAATAGGCATTAAAAGATTAAGCACTGCATGAAGGTAACGGTGGGGGTGTGTGCATGAGGAAGGTAAAGACGAGGGTGTGGGTAGCGGCAGCAGCACAGAACCAGGTGTTGTTGTTGTCATGCTAGACACACGCCGGGACACCCGCCCCAATCCACCCCCCCACCACAACCCTGCCATCCCCAACAAGCTACTGCTCTCTCCCTCCACATCCACCCCTCTCCGTAATGCACGCCCTCAACACAGAAAGATGAGAAATACATCAAAGCCAACGACACTTACGAGAGAATTCATTTCGTGAAATGATACAAATAGATAACAAAATTCTTGGTTCAGGACAACCCCCGTTTTCTTATCAACGTATCCCGTCGACAACATAACCTTACCCCCACCTCAATGCTTCGGGCTCTGTAAGGCATATCAGGTTTAGGAGCTCTTTGATAGGGTTTGTGGGGGGGAGAAGTGACGGGTTAACCTCAATCCACAACCAGTAGATTATGCAGTAGCCTGATGCCAGCTCTTTAACTGCGGCTCCCGTATACATAATCAATATATGCGCCCACCTCTGACAGTATGGGCATCACGAATAAAAGTGTGCTAGCTCCTACCGCTTTCTGAAAATATTACTATATATATATATATATATATATATATATATATATATATATATATATATATATATATATATATATTGGTAATAATTGCAACGTAAAAAACTCCACAGTATTGATAAATCTATAATCAATATAACCAAATGTTTCAATGCGTACATCAACAATGTAAACAGCTGCTGCACGTTCATGAAACAACAAAGTAAACAACTGTTGCGTAAATCACTAACAATGGGAACAGCTGGTGAGCATTTGCTACCAACAACAAGTGTCCGCAAACAACTTGTGAACCACACAGACACTGTAAAACGAGAACCTATGAGAGTTCAAGTTACGTACGTCGATATAAATAAAATAATTTCTCGACGATGTACGACAACCAACAACACCGAAACGATTACGCTACCAAAATATAATGTCAGCAGACAACTTCTAAAAGTTTACGATAGAAACAGAGTACAGACCCAACTGCTGAATGTTCATGTTACTAACGACAATATAAAATGAACAGGTTCTAAAAACGCTTGTGTTACCAACAATAATCTCAAGTCACAACTCAAAAAAATGACCTTACTAATAGCAATACAAAACAAACAGGTTCTAAACTTTTGTGGTATCAATAATAATGTCAACTCACAGCTCAATAAATCACCTCACCAGTAACAACGTACACGAACAACTTCCAGACATTTACCTTACCAAATGTGGATAAAGTTCTTCACGTGTTTACGTCACCATGAAAGTCTAACAAATAACTCCTGACCGTTTACGTTACCGGGAAAGTTATGTCCAACAACCTGATGAAGTATTTGGATCTAACAAGATGAACATACAAATACTGTCCGTGTTGAGCAGCAACAGCAGCAGCAGCAGCAAGCCCAGCAACAACCCCCCCACACACCCCCAACCCTCGCAACTGATATTACCAGAGTGTGACCTCATGTGGCACGGAGGCTTCCCCCTCTCCTCCAACCCACCACCGCCACACCTGCACGTCACCTTGTCACCCTTCTCCCCGCCCCGACACGAGATCTTCCACACGTCCATACACGAACCACATCCCAGACCCTCTCTCATCACCAACTCGAAGTTGACATCACCACCACATCATCCCCAGAGCACCACGTCCACCACTACCTTCAAAGCACCATTACAGTACAAATGCCACATTACCACAACCCACAACTCCATACTACAGTCTCTAACCTGAACAACCTCGGGGGATGACACATCCAACATCACAACATCATGAATACTGTGCAGGGCAAGCAGAGTGCCCGCCAATAATGTCGTCCCGCTGGTCGTGTGGAGCACGAACAGACTCGTCAGGCCGCCATATCCGGGTCCGGTGTCAGGTATTTCCCTCCTCCCCCCCCAGACCATGAGCATTATACCCTCCCTGAAAAACATTACCCTCGCCACATCCATCCACCACCCCTGTTTCACCAGCGGCACGACCCACTCTATCACCAACACCTACAGCCCTAACATCATTACTACCACAACTCCAACATCGTCATCACCACGACACCAACATCACCACCATTACTACCACAACCCCGACAGCAGTATCACAACCACGACCCCTGTTCAGACGACCGAGCAAGCTTAGGCCCAGGGCACTGCCACTTCATCCACCGTCCAGTCCCTCGTCAACACCACCACCACCACGACAACTCTCACCACCTTCATCATCACCGCAGCCCCAGTAGAGCCAACATGACCCCCTCGTCCTCCTCCACCACCACTACCACTAACCCAACATGAGCTTCACCACCACTAACGTGACATGCGCATCACCAACACTACCCCAACCCCAAGCATCACCAACACTAACTTCAATATATGTATCACGACCAATATCCCCCCCCCCAAACATGAGCAACCCTACCACTACCTCCAACATGAGCATCAACACCACTACCCCCAACATGAACACCAATAACCACAACATCAGCGTCACTACATATCCTCATAGTTGTAATCACTAAAGACCCGGCATCACCACCTCGACCCGAAGCTTAAGCAGCACAGCCCCAGCTTCACCATCACGACTCCCAAGTTCCATCACTATAACCCCGACTTCACCACCACAAACCCCAGCTTCACCACCATGAACCCTAGCGCCAGCTCCATAACCCCAGCTTCACCAACATGACCCCTTAGGTCCAGCACTAAAACCCCAGCTTCAACGCCACCAACCAAGGTCCAGCACCACAACCTTAAACTCCAGCATCATAGTCCAAGCTGCACCGCCACTACCCCCAAGGTCCAGCACCATAACCCTAACTGCACCGCCACTAACCCCAGTTCCAGCACCATAACCCCAAGCTGCACCGCCACTACCCCCAAGGTCCACACCATAACCCCAACTGCACCACCACTAACCCCAGTTCCAGCACCATAACCCCAAGCTGCACCGCTACTACCCCCAGTTCCAGCACCATAACCCCAAGCTGCACCACTACTACCCCCAAGGTCCAGCACCATAACCCCAACTGCACCACCACTAACCCCAGTTCCAGCACCATAACCCCAGCTGCACCGCCACCACCCCAGGCCCAGCACTACAACCCAAACTGCAACGCCACTACCCCCAGGTACAGCATCACAACCCTAGCTTCGCCACCACGACCCCCCCAACTCCAGCAGTAGGACACCCGCTCCCCCTCACTTGCAGCACAACAAAGCCTACATCACGACCACAGTCAGTAGGCAGTAGTGCGAGGGGCAGGGGGAGCAGGAGGAGGAGGAGGAGGTGGTGGTGGTGGCTTCTTGTGGTCCCAGTAGGCCACCTTGCCAAGTGAGCAGCGTTCTCAGGGTGCTGGTGTCCCTCCTGCAGAGACTTGTCCCCTGGCGGCCGTCCCCTCCCCCCGGCAGCCTCCAGGCGGGACCCCCCGCAGGACTATACACATACGCCGCCACGCCCCCCTGGAAATCCCGGTGACACACGGAGGGCAGCATCCTGCAGCAGGGTGGGCGATCCTGGCGGCGGTGAACCAGAGGCCCAGTCACCACCTCCCTCCTCATCCAGGGTAATGATGAGCTCCCACCCTCCTCCTCACAACGTTACCCGAGAGGATGTGAGATAACGTTTACACTGCGTGTTGTGGTAGACACTGGCGGTATGAGGGCCTCACGCCAGGACACGGCTCGACCCAACACTGAGCCCCCTCCACACTGCCGCCCCAGCTCCCTCCGCCAGCTAAACACCCCCCCCCCTCCTCCCCCTAACTTCCAACCCCCCCACCACGGCCGCCACCCATCCCAACGCGCACTCTCACACCCACTCCCAACCCTTTCACTTCTCTATACCCCTTTCTCTCTGTACCTCTACAGCTTAATTCTTTTATTCACGTTTCCCCTCGGTTTTTTCCCTTTTGCCTGCCCCTGCCACCCCTCAATCTTGCTGCACCACACCTAAATCCACCCACACATCCTAAACACACTTGCGCCTAATTCTTCACCCATCTCTACTCCACACAAACTCCACCTCACCCATGTACAATCCCTTCCATTCAGTCTCACCACGCCCACAACCTGTTAACCACGCCCGCTTTCCACGCCCTTTCCATCCCAGCTCACACCACGCCCCCCTTCAGCCTAGCCATCATTTCAGCCCTGCTCACCAGCTCTCCCAGACACCCTCCCCCTCCACCACCTCTTCGGGCTGTAACTGATCGAAGTGGATACATAATCCTTTCACTGTAACTGCCGATCATCTGATGCTGTTGCAACTTCTCAGTGCTTACATTATGCTTCGCTGAAAATCTTCCAACAGTGGGCGATTCACGAGTGTGTGTCAGACACATCCACACCCGCTGCTAAACAATGGCTCGTATCATCTGTGTCAGTTTGTCCGCCTGAATCAGTTTCACTACCCAACATCTATCTATCTATCTACCTATCTATCTATCTATCTATCTATCTATCTATCTATATATATATATATATATATATATATATATATAGATAGATATATATATATATATATATATATATATATATATATATATATATATATATATATATATATATATATATATATTTCTCTCTCTTTTAATACATATTCGCCATTTCCCGCGTTAGCGAGTAGCGGTAAGAACAGAGGAATATATTTCTCTCTCTTTTAATACATATTCGCCATTTCCCGCGTTAGCGAGGTAGCGGTAAGAACAGAGGACTGAGCCTTAGAGGTAATATCTTTACTTGGCCCCCTTCTCTGTTCTTTCTTTTGGAAAATTAAGAACAGGAGAGGAATTCCAGTCCTCCGCTCCCTCCCCTTTTAGTCGCCTTCTACGACATGCAGGGAATACGTGGGAAGTATTCTTTCTCTCCTATCCCCAGGGATATATATATATATATATATATATATATATATATATATATATATATATATATATATATATATATATATATATATGCTAACCACAAGGATAATTTGACTTTAATTCCCTGGTTGCTTAAATCATTTAATGTAAACGTAAGACTTTATCAATAACACTGAAAAAGGAAATAAATAAAAAACTCACCAAAAAATTCTGCGGGCTATTTCTAGACATATTGTAAGTAAGGCAGACTGGTAAAGATCTTTATCTTAGACTTAAGCAAGATAAATATAGTATAAGAACAAGAGACGATTCAAATGCTTTGTTTAATCATGTTAAAAATTATGATCAGTGTACTGACTGGAGTACTACTAATTCTGTTATCAACTGTAACTCCTTTACCACGAGAAATATAACTGAATCATCTAAATCACTAAATACATAAAGAACTGTAACATTAGTACTAGTGAAGGTCTATACAAACTGGATAGCTTTGTCGTTGGCAAAATTTACAAACAGTTCCTTTTCCTATCCACATAATAAAAATTTTATGAGAGGCATGATGCCAGACCCGAACACCATCATCCCGTAACGCTTGTTTACCAATGGCGTCTTACCTACGTCTCTTCCTTTTAAATCAACTGACTATTGACACATTAATGTTTCTCCCATGACGATGTGATCATTACATGAAAGTGCACTTGGGAACTTATCGTGTTTCATTTTCCTCCCGGTTATTAGCATATACTTCATCACGCGCACCACTGTGACCTCTTGCAATATATATATATATATATATATATATATATATATATATATATATATATATATATATATTTACACTGACATGAATATGAATATACACGCTCCCCGTCCTGATCCCCCCCCCCCCATCTTACAGTCACCATGTTATGAACGACCCAATATCTCGCGCTTCTTCCCCCGTACCCTCCGGCCCCGGCAATTAGCAGGCACAGGTTCTGATAACTGTCGCTCGTCCGTTTCCACCGAGGGTCCGCGCTGCTACTCTCGCCGCGCCGCCTCACCGACCTGCCAGTAGCCTCTCGCCCCAACTGGGGATTGCATGCCCTCCCCCTAACCTGTAACATAAAACTGCCCTGGATATCTGAAGCTGGAGTTTGTCCTGCTCATAATCAACAATATCTCTGCCATGACGCAAAACATGTCTGTCTCGTGGGTGGAGTGTTACAGCTACTTTTCAAAAGCAAAACTTTGGTATACGTTACAGTAACCTAGAGGAGACAGGGAAAATGGATAATAATATCTAATCTATAGGATAATCTTATCAAACAGAAGTATCTTGTCTGGCAATATGCCACTGGCGTGCTTCACGCTCAATGAAATTAAGTAAAACTGGAAAATAAACTTTTATCCTTTTTCTATATCTGCGTTTCCTGCAGTAGTTCAAACACCGGTTATCTACAAGAACAAGAGACACGATACAAATTCAACGTCTGCCTTTTTTTGCCTCCACGCTTACATCTGTCACGCCACATCATCAACCATTGAACGAGGAACTATTTTTTTGCGATAAGCACAGATAAATACTGCCAGGGTGATCTGTCAAGGTCGATGGAGTTTATTTCGATACAAATACTCGCGTATCATCTGCCACAACTAGGCACGCTTACTATGTTAGTCAGTGAGTGAGTCCTGTGAGGTGTGGTGTGTGGCGGTAGACTCACGGGATACATTCCAACAACACCTTACGCGAGCACAGCCTCTCCCATGACCAGCCATACTAGTATCGCTCCTCCCACAGTTTACCTCACAATGATCCTAGAATCCCGTTTACCTAGAGACATCGTTCTCAAACTAAGCGTCTCTGCTACTCTTAGGCCAACGCACCCTCCACAGCATGGTTCACCGGGTAATATGTAATATATATATATATATATATATATATATATATATATATATATATATATATATATATATATATATATATATATATATATATATATCCAGCTCAGTTTTCAATATCTGGAGCGAGAGCGGTACTTAATGGTCTGGACAACTGCTTGTGGCTATGAGAGCGGCGACGCGTCTGTCCCCCGCCGAGTGTTTACCTACCACTCCAGCACTGGTGCAGCACTTGTGGCACTCTACCCGCCTCATCTCAGTGTCCACACATCCCGCACATTTCCACACTAGACTAGTAGGAATCTATTAAGAGCTTACACGTGAACGTGCAGAGCCATCAGGAAGCGTGTCATCGGAGGCCTCCCCACTCAGTCTCCAACACGGTCACAAGCATAAAAGGCAAATGAAGCAGCGGTTTATAATGCCTTTGACGGCAAAAGCTTCATTCGTTGCAATAACATAATAATAATAATAATAATAATAATAATAATAATAATAATAATAATGATAATAATATGAATAATAATAATAATAATAATAATACTTAAACCGTACCCTTTCACACCCCTGAAAAGCATTCGCATCAAATGCATAATACTAAATTGTGCTATGAATATACAATAAACTATTAATATTCAAGGTATTTCTGTCTAATGTTTGGATGAGAATATAGTTAAGTTGCTACGCTTAATAATGCTGCAAAACACACCAACTGCAAGACAAGACAAATTAATGATATCTATCTAAAATTACAGTATCACGCGTTTCTTTCAACTCATCATCTGCATGCCCTAATTTGCTGCTTTCATTCTAATTGTATACTGAGAAGAAAACATAAGTTGAGGTTGCACCGCGAGAGGGAAAAAATCACTTTTTGCGAGGCTGTATCACTGGGAGTACAGACGGTCTCGTCAAAGAACGTCTCACTGCAAAGGAGTCTTACGTTGTGAAGCCTCGGGCTGCAGGAGCTTTAGAAAACTCCTGGGTAACACTAGGGCCCTTTCATAACACACTGATCCTGGAGTAATTATAAATCTGTAATAAATACTGAAAATAATTGTGTTTATCAATAACCAACTTGAGCTAAATCTAAATGTTCTAAATCTTCCGAAGGGAAAAGACGAAGTTCAATGAATGCAGTTCACAGGTCAAGGCCAGAGGTGTGGTAAGGCTGGTGTTTCACAGGTCAAGGTCAGAGGCGTGGTGAGTCTGGTGGCTCACAGGTCAAGGTCTGAGGTGTGGTGAGGCTGGTGGCGAGGCCAGCAGGATTACCAAGCGTTCTGATTGCTGCTGAGGCCGCCCGGGCCGCCTCCCTCCCTCTGGAGGTCAAGGGCGGCTTCACTCACGTCTTCAACTGTCCACAACACCTGGAATCATCTAGTCATACCAAGAGCAACGGAGTAATATTACTTTTTTCAGCGCGTGCGAATGTGCGTATGTGTGTGTGTGTGTGTGTGTGTGTGTGTGTGTGTGTGTGTACCGTGCCCAATGTTCGCAAGGGTCATTTACCTTGCCCAAGCATGAAGACCCCACTGTGCCTAAGTCACCTTATCATATTACGTAAGTGTGACTTGAAAACAGAGGTAAGCATATCAAACCCATATATTCTAATACTCTTCTGCTACTATACCACCTCCATCCACAGCAACGCAAACACCATCTACATCTACAAGCACGTCCTGTATCTACACCCTGAGCAAGAGAGCCGTAGCGGGCCCAGCAAGTCAAGATGCATGTTCCTTCAGCCCATCAAATCTTAAGGTTGAACAACCTGCCTCTCCCCTTCCTTCCCCACCCGGATGCTGGTGTCGGGTAGAAAGTAGGGACGAGGCTTATTTGTTACTTCGAGCCAGCATCCTGGTCCAGGAGACACCCAACTCCCGGTTCCGTGATGATGTAAGCCCTCTAGCATGACGGGGTTGGTCGACGACAAGCGCCAAATACCTCTTTTTTTGATCAGTAACTGTTCCTGTCGCTTTCTCGCTAAGGGAGAAAATCCGGCAGGTTGCGATAAAAGCAATAATATCATTATCATTATTATCATCACTATCATTATTGTCATTATCATTATCAATCAGTATTATCATCATTTTTCTAATAATTGCAAAATGAGATCTTTTCATCGAGCCGAGCGGCGGGCGGTGACAAACCCGCCACGAAAACAATTGCACTTCCATGTCACGTCGCCAGCCACGGAGGTCAGGCTGACACACACACGGCTTCCGGGATCTTTGGTTATTTAGTGTGACCCTTCTCAAGGACGAGGCCACGTATTCAATATTGGTCTCATCCTTGCAAAGTCTATAAACACAAATAAAAAGGGGGAAAATATCATCGCTTTAACCATACACTTTGAGTCGACTTTGACCATCGTTTGCTTTTTACTGATGTATCGTAAGGAGCCGTCCCGTACATAACATAATGCTCCGGTAACTGTAAAACTTTTTCCCTCCCCCCCCAAAAAAAAATACTCCACAAGTACCTAACCAAACGTTACGTTGACCTATCGCCAAGCTGTGGAATTCTCTTCATTCTTTTCCATTTCCCTCTTCATATAGCCTTTCCATCTATGAGAATGCAGTCGACAAACATCGGAGGTCAAATTAATATGCTGCAATTTTTCTTCCCAAACTTGTTATTCCGACTTAAAAAAAAAAAGTCCAGTATGACTACGAGACGCATGCTTTTCCACTCTGCATCTACAAGCACCAAACCAGGAACTATTTCGCAGTTTTGTAACTACATAAATTCGTTTTAACCATTTACATACAATTACTAGTGTTACCGGAATCAACGTGCTAGTGGTAACACCGACGGAGAGAAGTTACCTCTGGCAAACCTATGTCATCGACAATGGACGAACAGGAGGACTTCTCGCTCGACACGCTCCTTCAGAGTGGACTGCAGCCTAGTCGCTCCCGGGGATAAATTCTTGCGCTTCACCAGTCGCCTTTCTTTCTTCCAGTAGAATCCTACACACTTCACCTAAAGCGACCTGCCTCTCTCTCAGCAGGATCGAACACAACCTAAACGGAATATATGCAAGATTGCTGACTCAACTTCAAAGCCACGGCAACATAGTACAGCACTGGGTGAAGTAGCACGGACAGTATACGACCCGTAATTACTCCCACCCACCACTCATCAAATCCTTACCCTGTATAAACCTCTAAGTCCTTAACTTGTACAATCCTCTAAGTTGTAACGTAAGCGGTCTTCCTCATCTGTACATGTGGTACAGTAAATGCCTTAAAAACGCCTCAGAATCCAATTAATTACCAGGAAAATTAAAATGCTTTATGGATACGGCTGTCTGAACAATAGTTAATGATCAGAGATCTATATAAAAAAAAAATGTAAAACTTACAGAAAAAAAGTAATAAGACCCGACTTATACTACACAGATTTTACACTGCACCCGCACGCATATAACCTCATAAGAGGTGATGCATGGCGATAACGACATGGGCATCGGGTCTTCCCTCGTCAAACCATCGGTTCAAAGCCTTCTAATAATCTTATCTTCGTCATAAGCCGCTTTCGCGCTGCCTTTCTTAACTCGCCTCTCCTCTCGTGCACAGGAATATTTCCGTCAAGGTCAATCGATATCCGAGGCCACAATCAACCAGCCACTGCATCTTAGGGAAACTGGCGACGTCAGTGAAGACGGTTCACGGTTCATTGGAACAGTCCAACCAACGCTTCGCTGATCATAATTATTCTGCATCTCCCTTCGCAGCAATCGGTTCGCGGGCGCTCTCTCTCTCTCTCTCTCTCTCTCTCTCTCTCTCTCTCTCTCTCTCTCTCTCTCTCTCTCTCCTCGTTTTCTTTCGTTCTCGTCCCAAGTAATTTATATCTTAAGTACAGAGGGTACTTCCATCCAACCCTGGTGCACTCCCGCCTTCACACGCGCGTTCTTTTTTCCTTCGGCGGAGCTGGTCATACACGACCCTGCCAATCTCATCTCTTGCTTTTCGTTATCACTCCCGCTCTTCTCCAGCAGCACGTTCAGGGTAAAAACTCAAAGCTTAAACTCTCATGATCACCTCAGTCACGGGGGTAACCCGAGGACCAAGGACACCTCCTGTAATTTCTGTATTCGGCACAATATAACGGGTGGATAAGTGTTGATAAGTGTATCTTCCTGTGGGATCCAGCACTATATAACGGGTGAGTAAGTGTTGATAAGTGTATCTTCCTGTGGGATTCAGCACTATATAACGGGTAAGTGTTGATAAGTGTATCTTCCTGTGGGATCCAGTACTATATAACGGGTGGGTAAGTGTACCTTCCTGTGGGATCCAGGACGCCAAAAGGACGTGACCCGACGATTCAGTCCACCGCCATCTACTCTGGCAACACCCAAGTAAATATGAGCCACAACTAGAGTTAAATAATCCTAAAATTCCGGACATAAGATCCATAACTTTCATGGAGTGCGTGTTACTAAGCTTTGAAGGGAACAAAAGCTTTAGCAGTGCGGCCAGGCTTCGGCATACAGGAATATAGGATTAAGCAACTTAGCCGGGAATGAGCAGAGCAAAACATTTACACCTGGTCAAAACGCCAATGGTAATATTGTACCTCATGCAGCGTGGTAGTCGGCACGTTCCACTCAAACCTCTAGCAATACATAACAATTGCTTGAAAGCTTTCGCGCTGGTCAGTGCCAATGTTCAATTTGTCCACTCACCCTGAAAAAAAAGAATTAAAAGCAAATGGTCACAATTAATATGCTAAAAGGTGGCACCTCGCGTACACATATATGCAAGGGTTCCGCTGAGCTGAGCAATCCAGACCAGGTGGGGGAAAAAACAACACACGCGGAGTTGCCTTTAAACTAACTTACTGCAATTTTCGTCTTCACTTGTACAGCTGTTTAGCCTGTGTGCATTCAACGATGGGATAAACTGCCATCACACTGTCGCACATGGATACTAAAAAGCTCTTTAACTTTTCCTTTTTCTTCTTTTTTTTTCATAAATATAAGGCCTTGGCTCGTTTTGGAGTCTGGTCTGTGACTAGAATCTTCGACATGAGAAGAAAAAATTAATGTCACTAAAATAAGAGCGGCGTTCGAACCTCTTTGTACGTGACACTGTGGCATTCATCCAGTCACGGTAATCCAGCCTAGCGGTAAAATCCAAGTCTCTCTCTCTCTCGTGGGATGAAAACATACCGATAGAAAACCCTCCACATTCGTAGAGATAGAACTTTCAACCACCTGAGCAGGACGGTATGACCTTTGGTTATGGTAGGGGTGAACTTTGACCTGACCTATACGGATGGGTTTGATCAGCGAGTTCTAAATCCGAAGACAGCCACATCTTCGCACTGACGATCGCCAATTTGCTAGTAAGCCAAAACTCCCGCGACAAACTTGTGTGTATGGCTTCATTTCAACGCCACAATCACTAACATCTCATGAAAATAAATAGCACTCACAGACGCCAACACATGAGCGGGGTATACAAGGTTCCCCAGCCTAAAATGCAGTCCGTCCGTGCTCCGCTCCCTACGTCAGTTCCTCACCACCAGCTTTGTTTAATGGAGTTAATGATCGGCTGACGTCACTGCAGAGCACTGCATAGCGCCAGAGATAAGGGCACGGAGTATCATCACAGCCACATGCACAGTCACAGCTGCAGTGAAAAGCAAACTGCGGCCATATCCATAATAAGAGGAGAACCAAGGACGGCTGTCCCGCCGTCAAAGTTTAAGGAGCGCCTTCCAAGGGGAGATGGGGGTAGTCAAGTTTGGCCAGGGTAGTGGTGGTGGTGGCGGCGGCGGTGCGGGGGAAGGGTCGCTTGCTGCACCGCGCCACTACCATCTTCTGCTACTGCAGGCAGGCACGCAACCACGCTCACAACAGGCATAACGCTGCCGCAGGATACCACCACCACCATCGCATGAGAGAGAGAGAGAGAGAGAGAGAGAGAGAGAGAGAGAGAGAGAGAGAGAGAGAGAGAGAGAGAGAGAGAGAGAGAGAGAGAGAGAGGATGATGATGAGCAGCAGCAAAACTCTTTGAACGTAATCGGACTAGTCAATCAGACGACAAATCCCCCCCACCCCACCCAACCCACCCTACAAGGCCGCCCCCCGGGAGCTTACTGGCAGACACAGATGAGCGGCGTGTGTCAGCCGCTTCTCTCACGCACCAGTTGACACAAGACATCAACGACCGTAATAATTTCTTGAACCAGACTCCCTGACAGTCACATAAAATTTTTGCAAATTGTTGCATATCATGTAGATGCAGGACGACTGGAGAGCACAGGGGGACAGAAGGAGGAAAAGGAACAGAGGGATGAAGAAAGTCTGAAGGAGGAGGAACAGGAAGAAAAGGAAGGGTACGATTACTGAAGAAGAAACAGTTAACTTTCAACTTCAGTCGTCCTCAACTCCCCGCCGTGTCTTACGAGCTATCCAACACACAGCTGAGGTAACGCCAAAAGGTGACGTGGCCACGCAGTACTAGATATGGTCCAGGGTGTCTGTGGCACTGGTGGAGAACTGTTGTGGTCAGATCTGCCGAGGTCTCTGCCTGGCATAGGCCCCCTATCTTTCGAAGGCCCCGATCTCTGGCGAGGGTGAGGAAGAACATGGGGCCACACCACACCCGAGTCGTAAATGTTTACACCGCCTCCCTTCATCACATACCTCCACTCAAGACCCAGCCTTCCTTCCCATTCTGTGCACTCCGCATCCTCCTCTGAGCCATCGCCTTAAGTCTGAGTAAGAGTGTACAATAAGTTTGCCATTTCCTTATGCAAAAAGAAAAAAAAATCAAACCCTATCTCACCAAAAGGAAACACACTCGAGTACACTCCCATATACCACCATCCTCAAGCCTAATCCTCCAGGTAGAGTCCCCTCACTTCACATCAAAGACCTCATCTGACTAATCACCACAACCTCAGAAGCTACACCTCTGTCCCGAGCCATTCACTTGACCTCCATTCATGCATACCGAGACCCTCCTTCTGTCCACAGAGCATCCCTTCACCCAGGGCTTGATAAGCAACCAGAGTTCCCCCCGAGAGAGAGAGAGAGAGAGAGAGAGAGAGAGAGAGAGAGAGAGAGAGAGAGAGAGAGAGAGCGAGAGCGAGAGAGAGTCAGGTTACCTACCCCCCCCACGAGGCAGTGAGGGGAGCAACCAAAGCCACACTTAAGTCATTTAACCAACATTCCACCCATATGACGACACTCAACAGCTGATACCAACACATGTGTAGCCAACATAATCTATATACTCATCATCCTTTACCCCACAGAGGATTTCTGTAATCGATCTGCCACTTATTCCGTGTGACTATTCATGTATCAGCGTCACTGCGGGGCACGTGGCATGCCAGCAAAATGCTCAAGCTGACATATCTGCCAGTAAAATGAGGGCTTCACATGGCCGCAGAGTTTTATTTTATACTCGTGCAATGCAAACGCCTTAAACCAGTCCCCTGACACTCCTTAGTATGACTGGGTAACCACCCATTGTACACACGAACATTGCCACAGCTTAATCAATCCTCCAACAATACACAGTGCTACAACCAGCCATTCTATGCATATGACAGTAACACCGCTTCAATGGACCTGCAACACTCAAACAACCATCCAGCCTATACACGTAACATTAACACATAAACACAAGTTCTCCAACACTCAAGGCAGAACTCACCAACAACTATTCTTACACAAGCAACACAGGTACCGCTTCAAGAGACATAACAGAACTTCAGGACCTGACTCACCACTCATGACTGCAACACACAGCTTCACCAAGCCAGCAGAAGTTTACGATCACATTTACTTCATCCATTCTAATATTCACATCACAGATACAGAGTTTCACCACACTCGTAGAGTCAAGGCCAGGCCATCTCGCTTGGACCATGGATTTGTGTGGTCTGTGTATCTAGCTCGAAACACTGGCCACCATCACTAACCACTTTTCTGTGGAGTTACCATAGAAGAAAAAAAAAGGCTTCACCCATCACTTCTCCATTCCATCTCACCTTGACTCACCGGAACACCAGATACGACACTCAACTTCACCACAACCGCAACCCCACCTAAGCAATGCTCACCACGTACACACGCACTTTCACATGAACGCACCACACGTCATAACTTCACCACACCACGTACACACGTACTTTCACATGAACGCACCACACGTCATAACTTCACCACACCACGTACACACGTACTTTCACATGAACGCACCACACGTCATAACTTCACCACACCTGTGACCATAACTAAAACTGCTTAAGTTCACGCAGACACACCACCCAAAACAAACACACAACGTACCACTCCCAAGACACGACAACGACAGTAACAGGCAAACTCGCACCAACTCTAGAGAAAATAAAAAAGCTCTACTCTCACTTACCCCCAGTAAACATCCATCCATCTGAATTTTTACCCTTAACGTCACGTGGATCTAAAGACATTTGTATGAAATATAAATAAATAAAAAAAAGGCATTCACAGCCACATGATAATTATCTTAAACGACGATAAAAATTTAACAATACTCCTGGAGTTCTTTTGTTCTGGTGGCACAATACTGGCTACCTCGGTCTGGAATGTTATCATTATTCTGGAAAGTTTTAAGGCTGCGTCAGTTGTGTTGGGCGAAGAGGGAGAGGACCTGCTGCAGGTAACAACAGCCCGGCACAAATCTACGTCAGGTGCCTCATCTACAGTCTCGGCATGATGGTCGCATGGAGCACGTTACTACCGGGGTTCCTCCTTCTCCTGTAACTAAGGATGGCTGGCCACAGCTGGGGTCAGGAAGGTGCCCCGTGAGAGAGAGCACAGTTGCTAAGGTGGAGAAGGAAACGGAGTACGTAGGGGAGGAAGAATGAAGAAGGGAAGAGAGAGAAAACAGAGAGGGCCACATGGGCTGTCAGAGGCATGAGGAGGGGAGAGCGTGGGAGACAGAAAGGGGAAAGTGTGAGAGGGAGAAAGGGCAGAAGTGGAAGGGAGGATGACGGGCGAGAAAACAAAGAATGGGTGAGGAGGGTGGGGGGCTGAGAAGAAATGAGGGCAGGAGGAGAGGAGGGTGAGGGTAAAGGCACACTGATGCTGGGTGCCTAAGAGGGACGAGTACGAAGGTACCAGTGGGACAAGAAGAGACAGGCACCAGACGAGACACGCAGGAAGGAGGAAAGTGAGGGAGACAGCCGTCTGAGGTGAGCAAGGAGGAGCGGGCAATTTCGTTTATATTGTAGCGAGGAAAGGCGGAAGGTCAGGCTGTGTGGGGAGGGGAAGGGAGTTTGAGAGATGGGGAGGAGAAGGAGGAGGAGGAGGAGGAGGAGGGGGGCTATCTTGTTTGATGCAGCGAGGCGGAGTGGGGGATGGGGTTCTTGTTTATTGTGGAGGGCCGGCTGGGAGAAGAGAACACACAGCCATTCATTAACACAGTCCCATTCACTGCCAACAGCCAGCCTCAACCACTTGTACTGGCGGCTGACATGACAAGACCAAGGACTGCCAGCAGCAGCAGCAGCAGCAGCAGCAGCAGGGACACATAACACCATCAACATCAACCTTATATAAAGACTATAGTTGGAGGAGGAACATCATCATCATCATCCTAGCAGCAGCAAGCGTTGCAGGTAAACGATAATATCATAATCCTAGCAGTGTGAGTGACAAGGAGGAGGAAGCAGCAACCTCAGCCTAGGGAGAGCTGCGTCTCTCACCGACGACGTCAAACATATACATAACGAGAACAGTAAAGCTGTCGCACCTCTGCCAGGGCAAAAGGTGCAAGAACAAGCATAACAAACGAACTGTACAATATCAGCCGATTCAAAAAACGTAAAACCATTCGAATGAGACAAACCGACCAACATATCACTTCCCGCTTCAGTAAGTTAGCGTCACGAACAAAAGAAGATTGGCTTCATCTGGACACATTCAGTCTTAATTCATGTACAACGTTGGAAAACATCAATGATAATAATGTTTAATGATGATAATAATATAATAGTAATTCTACCACAATTACTACTACAACTACTACTACTACTACTACTACTACTAATAATAATAATAATAATAATATGAATATGAATAATAATCTCACACGAATACTAATATCAACATATAATACTCATACTAAAGACCAACAGTGAAAACGACAGAACACTGCTCACCCTCTTGCTAGCACCCTGGGGAGCCAGCTAGTAACCCGCCTCCGGGGAGAAGCATTTCTTTGGTTCTCACTCTTTTTCTCCTGCATCCCCTCCCTCCCTCCCTCCACTCCGGGCTCGCTCTGATACAACAACAAACTCGTCCCAGGATATACCTTGATAAATGTCTAAATCATCCCCATCTAACTTAATGACCAATCAAGGTTATGTACGAATGACCTAGGAAGAACAACAACAAAAAAATCCTAAACTTCACTAACCGAAAACCAAAAAGAGCACAGCCTATTAGTACACCTGGCGTTCAGTGGGCGAGGTTAGGAGAAAGTCTGCTTCCCTGCTAAGGTGGTTCGTGATACGTGATGGGTTAGGAGGCTGTGTGGATGAGTGGGGGGAGGGAGGTACAATAGGCATAACAATCATTCCCTCGTGTAAATCCTCTAATACCGATGAGGTACAACTCTCTCTTACCCTACTCACCCAACACTGGATTGTGCTACCCTTCTAATACTGCTAAGGCACCAACTAAATTTCCCTACAATGAGGAAATGCTGCCTTCTTCTCGTACTAATAATACTACTCTCTCCTCCCTAAATCCTCCCACAATGAGGGTTGGCTATCCACCCTCCCCCTCTGCTTTGTCCCTCCACCCACTCTAAACCGGGAGATTGTTCTCCCCTACCAAGACCGGTCGGTCCTCCCAACTAAGCAGGAGGTAAGTACATGTACACAGTTTGGAGGGAGGAAGCCTTACCCGCCCCGCTGTTTACTGTCTACGCAACACTAACAAAATCCTCGGTGGTATGTCCGCTTCCGTCAGCCACAAAGTTCTTCGTCAACCATTTCTACCTATTTTTACGTAACCAGGGAAGTCCTATGATTCTATTAATTTACCGTGGCGTAAACAACGTCCTTAACTGCACCATTTTAAAGACTAGTTATACCAATGACAACCACGACCGACATCAGGCGACTTATCCGCAGTCGTGATGTACAACTTCTTCCCGACAAGAAACGATTTAGTGACGACCCGGTATGACCGGGGGCCCTCACAGTCCAAGTCTACGGGGAACTCACTCCCAGTCACAGCTCCGCAATCGATTTTGCTGACTCATATGCTGGAGAATCTATACACCTGTCTACCCTTAAGTTCGTGATGTAATAATAACAACCGACCGCATGGAACCCGGAATTTGCGGCTTGGAATACTGACTAGAACTCTAATTGGACATTAGTCCTTTGAACTATAATATAATTCAGAGAGAGTGTCAGAGAAAGGATGCTCTCAGAAAACATTAGATTACACAACACTTTGACAAATCGGAGCTTGAAGGAGGCTAGGCGTCTCTAAAGAAGCAAACAGCAAACAGCGATGACTATCGCTTCCATAAGCCTGCCAATACAGCCTAGTCCTATACGAGACCTGCTGGTCGTATCGTCGCGCCAGACCGGGTTTAAGTCACACATCTATTCACCGCACACTTCAAGATCTGTTCTTGCTCCCGTATAGCGTCCAGATCGTGCAATAGCTTAAGAGATAAAGACACGTAGATAAGGCGGGGAATTTAGCACAGATTCCTTACTGCCTGTGAGAACGGTCCAGCATGCACGGACATCGTCCATAAGTAATGAAGCAAGATTTACATTTCAGTGAATCTGTCAGTTAAACAAAGCTATCCAAGGCACTGGCAAAGTCCCAGCAACTTCACGAGTCTTTGCCTCCTCAGCGTGTTAATCGTCCGGTGTCCGGTGTCGCATCAGTGTGTTGTTGGTCCTCACGTTTTTGAGGAACAGGGAGGTGCTACACTGGGCAGATACTTCCATTATTATTTACTCATGATGGACACCTTCATTCCCGAACAGCAAAACACGGGACATTCCTCCAGATCCTTTTACGCTAATGACAACAATGGAGCAACGCTGACTCTGCATGTAACATCATGAACCTCCTCCTCAACCAGCACTTCCTAAAACAAGTTGATCCATCGATCAGGAGACATTTCAAGAATGTCATGTTCGCTCGATCTAGCGGCTCCTAAAATTTTTTGTGGAGTAATCTGAAACATAAGGTGTACCACAACACCTGAAAATGAGGACAAACTGAAAATCAGTATATCTAAATGCACTCGAAAGGTTCAAGAGACCACACTTTGGGTTTCAGTGAACGATGCGGTGTTTGTCCAGTGTGTGGGCACGTATACCAAAACGAAACCTAAAATTAATATTTCTTTTTCTAAATGGAATGAGCTACGAAACTTATACACACATGACTGCAAAACTAATACATTTTCATTTTTTTCTGGCACTGCTAGCAACGTATTTCATATAAATGAACATTTATAATGACCCCCCAAAAAAATGGTACATCGTCTACCTCCAGGCTTGGTTCAAGCATTCAACAAAGACGGAAGTGATGCAGACCACGCAACTACCAGAGTAAATCACAGCCAATGTTATTTCGTTACCTTATAAAATCAAACCTGTGGTTCTATACTCATAAACATTCAAGTAAATGCCAGTGTACATCTAATATCCTTCCCCCATAAATAAAGGTTAGGAATTTACGCTTTTATTATGATTCCCAAAGCAGAGAATCTGGTCACTGATCATCGAGTCTTTATCTGTTATTTGGCTTCCCCGGAAATTGTACTCCAGCGGACACCATTCTAATGGAACATTTGGTTATCTGTCATCTGGCTTTCCTACGTATTGTCTTCCAACAGATACCAGTGTCACAGACCCATGTATTTTCCTCCAGCAGATAGCAGTCATAGACCATCAGGTCTTCTGTTATCTGACTTTCCCATGAAGTCTGTCCTCCAGCAGATAAAACTCATCATAAACCATTGGATTATCTGGTATGTATCCAGCTCTATCATGCATTCTCCGCCATCCCTATGGACCCCACCACCACAACCACCACCACCCACGCAGCACCAACCACCGTCCAATAACCGCGGGCCGTCGTATGTCGCCGCCGGCGGAATGGGTTGCAAGAGAGGCCGCAGCGCCGGCATTCACCCTGGTACACGGAGCGTCACGCACGCTATATTGCGTGTCTCCCCTCTTCCTCAGCTGGAATTATTTGCAAAGGTGGCCATGTTTCACCTGTGGTACACCCTGCATACACAGGTTCTGCCTTGCCCCGGGCTGTGTTGGGGCAAAGGCCATGCAAAGTCCCTCCCCAGCCCGGTCCCGGGGCATGTCAGCACCATACCCAGTGGCTGGGTCTTCGGACTGATCTCTGAGGGGCCCATGCCGCCACGTGCTGAGGTGCTCTGCTGGGTCTCTGGGGCGTGCCAGGTGTCTCGGTGTTCTGCCAGGTTTCTTGAGGAGTCATGCCAGTTGTCGAGGTGGTGTTCTGTTGGGTCTTTGAGGGATCATGCAAGGTGTCTAGACGGTCTGCTAAGTCGGCCAGGTGCCATACCGGGTGTTCGAATGGGTCGAAGGCGCGTCATGTTGGGTGAACATGTGTTTTACTTTGGGTTTCAGGTGTCCTGCTAGGTCTCTGAGGGGGGGAGGGGTATGCCCAGCACCCAGGTATTTTCCTGGGTGGCGATACGACATATCCAGCCTCTCAGTGCACCACCACACACGAGCAACAACCAATTCCAACACCACCTGGTGAGCAAGAGGATCCCTCACAAAATAATAAATTAAACGTGGGTTGTTCTGCGGAATAACACGGGAGGAGCGATTCTCCTGCCTCGCCAGGTGGTGCTCCTTATCTCCCCCCGGCTTCATTAACATGTTCACATTATCAGGCAGCCAACACATGACAGAAATACAGGCAGCCAAGTTATACATCATCATGCTCCCTCGTCATACTGCTCTCTTGTCTCTCGTTAGGCCAGCGTTGCTTCTCTGTGTTGCATGAGATGTTTTGCCTGCCTGTGTTGTACGATTCAGGTGTTGTTAGCAGTCTATGTCGCATGATGCAAGCGCCTGCATATGTTGCAAGGTGCAAGTGTTGTCGTCTGCCTATGTCGCAAGATGCAAGAGTTCATGCTTGACTATGCTGCATTTACCTAAGTGTTTTTGTCTGTGTTTCTAAATGCAAATCGTGTTGCCTATCTATCCAGCATTATGCCAGTGTTTCCGTCTATGGTGCATGATGCAACTCCGTCTGTGTTGCAGGGCCTAAAGTTGCTTTGTACACCCTGATCAACACCATACTTTGGGTCCAATGCCAAAAGGGAAGCACATTTCAGCTGGACCAACAGTGTACAGCTAAATCAATGTTAAGTGAGGCACTTTACGTGTGGAACACTGACTGGACAGTTTATGTTCAGGGCAGTGTGTAATCAACCATCTGCAGGTACATATTTGGGCTGTGGGCGGAAGGAGTTTTACACTCTTGGGGCCGTATCTCATGAATATTCTCTCTCATACACCTTCTTAAATTCTGAATACTGCCTACATTAACCAGGTCTTCCATCATTTCATTCCATTCATCAACCACTCTTTTACGATAGAGTACTTCTTTTAACAAATTTCTTGCTGAATTTCAAGGTAAGTCCTCTAGTTATTCCATTCCTATATCTCTCAACTAACTTTTCAATGTTTCCATCTACAACCTGTTATCAAAAACCACAATGGTACAGGTGTGCCTGCAGGGGTCAAGAGTGAACATGTTGGTCAGCAGGGGGTCAAGAGTGAACAGGTTGGTCATCAGGGGTCAAGAGTGAACAAGTTGGTAGCAGGGGGTCAAGAGTGAACAAGTTGGTCAGCAGGGGGTCAAGAGAGAACAAGTTGGTCAGCAGGGGGTCAAGAGTGAACAGGTTGGTCATCAGGGGTCAAGAGTGAACAAGTTGGTCAGCAGGGGGTCAAGAGTGAACAAGTTGGTCAGCAGGGGGTCAAGAGTGTTCAGTTAGTGCAAGAGTGTACAGCCATGATAATGTTGGTGCCTGTGTGACCTATACCACGGTGGACGAGGATCAATAGACGCCACCTTAATTATTCTTACCCGGCCGCAGCAGCAGCCCCACGCCGGACGCCCGCCCCGCCTTGCCTACCACGCTGTCCCCACGCACCTGTCATGCCGCCTCACCTCCCTTGCTGTCCCCACGCACCTGTCATGCCGCCTCACCTCCCCTGCTGTCCACATGCACCTGCCACGCCACCTTACCTCGCCTGCTGTCCAAACGCGCCTGTCATGCCGCCTCAACTTCCATGATGTCCCCATGCACCTGTCATGCCGCCTCACCTCCCCTGATGTCCCCAAACACCTGTCATGCCGCCTCATCTCGACTGATGACCCGACACACCTATCTTGCCGCCTCACCTCGCCTGCTGTCCAAACGCACCTGTCATGCCACCTCACCTCGCCTGCTGGCCCCATGCACCTGTCATGCCATCTCACCTCGTCTGACGTCCCAATACACCAGTCACGTCATCCTCGCTTCTCGACCAACAAGAACACATCCTCCGTCTCGCCTTTGGCACCTTTGGCCTTAACTACCCTGTCATCCCACAGGAATAACGACTCTAAGGTGCCCTACCAACTGGTGTCACCTTGCCCCTGTCATCACGCAAGTGTCAAGTTCCCTAGGGCACTCTCCAAACACGTCACCTTGCCTCAGCCTCCCTTATTACTGCACAGGTGTCACGTCCCTTAGGCCACTCTACGACCATGTGTCACCATGTCTTAAATACTACCCTACCACCTTAAGACACCATTGTCTCCAATGTATATCTGTGACACACGCGACAACGATCCTCAAGCCTCACTGCCGCCTGGTACAATACCCTCAGTAACAATACAGCCGTCAACCCATTCAAACAATCCCCCTTCCCACCAACAATCCCGGCCACAAGAACTATCGTGGCCTTGAACGTCTCCCTCTTCCCAACCACGAGAACTATCGTTGCGTTCAAACCCTCCCTCCTCCTGACCAAGAGAACTATCCTTGCGTTCAAACGCCAACTCTTCCTAGCCACAAGCACAAGCGTTCAACCTCTCCCTCTTCTACGCCACAAGAACTATCCTTGCGTTCAAACACCAACTCTTCCTAGCCACACGCATTGCGTTCAACCTCTCCCTCTTCTAAGCCACAAGAACTATCGTTGCGTTCAAACCCTTCCAACCACAACAGTCGTTGCGCTCCAGCCTTCCATTTACCCAGCCAAAACCACCTCCAACTGCCCAGCACCGTTCTCCCTCTGTGTACTAATCTTCCACATCTGGAAGATTACACTAATTAAGAAACTAATTAAGAGTGTAATATACGCGAGATATCTTACTGCTTAACAACTCAACCTCAGATGGGACTATTTCACTCGCGTTTCAAATGTATTCTCGAGGATGTGGCGTAATGTTACATAACTCTAATAAGCGGTTTATGTTCTACGTCTAATGCGGTATACTTAACACACTTTTTAGATGTACTTCTATAAGCACTGGGATAGACGAATATACTTGAAAGTAACACGTTAAGTATTATTCATACTTGGACTTTACTGTTGTCAATATCTATACGATATCTTACAGAATTAAAATTCTGTTATCGGCTGTTACCACCTGTTACCAGCTCTCCACTATATTATACTTGTTACTTTCCCTGCGTGCGGTGCTCAGATCGCCCCCCCCCCCCCCATTCTAACTAAGGTATACCTGAGAAGTACGGGTGTATCAGCAAGAACATATAAGTATACATCCCTGCACCAAACCATTAAATCTAATCTAACCTAATCTAGCATAAATCTACCTTATCAAAAGTAATGAATGAATGACGGCCTGGCGCATGTGCGTAGGATACGAGGAGTACACCTAAAAGCAGACGACTTCCAGTGACCGGGGGGAAGAATGAAGACCGAACGGACCACAAGGCCGGGCTTGTCCGACGTTCGGTACCTTGAGATGGTTCCCGTCGCCGCTTACCCCCACGGAAGTCCTCTCCTGCCTGCCCACCGGCGGTGTCCACAATAAAAACCGATCCTCACCCATCACTCTCTCACGAATCTGTATCATCACTCACGGAGGTGTAACTCGCTCCTTCAGCCATTGTTATCCACTCACGGGGTGGAACTCGCTCCTTCAGCTATTGTTATCACAGGTGCTGACAGGGATGGTAGCATGAGTAAGAAAGGATATACGAAAATGACACGAGAGAGAGCTTACTTACGAGTTCTTCACGAAAACTTTGCCAAAAGGTAAGACTAGCGCGTGGCGCTCACCGCAACGGAAGAATATACTTACGACGCAAGAGTCGTGTGTAATGTGTTGTCATGTGTCATGTATGAGAGAGAGAGAGAGAGAGAGAGAGAGAGAGAGAGAGAGAGAGAGAGAGAGAGAGAGAGAGAGAGAGAGAGAACTATACCACCCGCCACAAACCTGGCCACTAATCAAACCATGACATACACGATGATAAACGCCCCCGACACAAATCAAAACATTCGGGTGGCATAAAGTTGGGGCAGTGGTCCAGGCAAGTGGGTCCCGCTCTATTACCTTCCCCTCCGAAATGCCTGTAACCGCCCAACCTGTGGCTTGACACATTAATCGATGGAACAAGGAATGGCGCAGATGGTGAAAATAATGAACGTGGGAGAGCGCTGCGGGCCGGCAAGGAGGCGGAAAGCTATCAACATAATGGTGGCAGCCAACAGTCTACTGTTCTGACGCACTGGCCTGCAGGCGGAAACACCAGAACAAAGACAACCAAGTTAACACTAATGTGAAGAAAGAAAGAAAGAAAGAACGAAAAAGAGTCAGTCCTTTCTAAAGTCCTTTAAACCTCACACCTCACTGCCGGTGGGCTGTGAGCCTTAAACATCCGGCCAGATATCGGGTCCTTATGCACTTGTGCCCGTGCTCGCTCCTCCGCATAAACACTGCCGGGTACGAAAACGAATACGGAACAATCGTTAAGTTAAATAGTACATCACGTGTGGGGTAATATTCACTGATGTAAGGGGATACCTAAACTTAAACTATGTAGTTACTTATATATATGTAAAAATAAAGCAATGATATAGGGGATGAAGTCATAGATATAGGGGATGAAGTCATAAGAACAGCAAGACGAATAATCGATAAATTGTGAGCAGAGCTAACAAGGCTTCTGTAAAAAATGATCATGGGGCTACTACCAAACTGGGGAACATGTACAAATTTCAATTCCTGGATAAGAAGGAGGAACTTAGGTCAGAGGTGAAAGAGGAAGAGTAGTGAGAGGGAAGAGGGGGAGATAGAAGAGAATCAATAAAGCCGTGGAAGGTAGCCACGATCGAGTCAACGAGGGAGCCTCACCGTCCTTACCCGCACGTTCTCTCTTACATACAGCTCGCCCGTTTTCTTTGACGTGGACATCCAGCCATGAACAAAACATTACCCTGCACAAGTTCTGTCATAGCACAAATGTCTTTATAAAACACCAAGTGGAAAAAAAATAAAGTATGTACAATACACTGTACTATCCATAAATCACTGAATATGACTACGATAGATTTCACTGCCTATTCAAGAAAGGACACTCATTTGCCCCAACAAACCACCACCATCTCAAGGGAAACCATTATTAGCCCGGAAACAAGTACCTCCTGCTTGCTGATAAAAGCACTTCAGTAATGTGAACTCTACAAAGACACTAGTTTGACAAAAAGATATGACAAACGTTTATTTTTACCATTTGATGAGGAATTGAAAACATACATGACCACATATCCTGTGGTTTACGATGTGTGCGGTACGGAGGCACAATCAACACAAGGAGAGAATTCCTCAATACTTATCACATACGATAAGGGTCGAGGTAGGGAAAGTGTACTTAAAGGATAACACCAAGTAATCACTTATAAATACAGGGTAGTAAAAGAAAGACATGTATTGAATGAAGTGACAGGCGTACAAAAAACAAAATGTTAAGAATCACCCGTCTATAGGTTAATAGAAACACATGAAAGCTAACAAGCAACAACAGAACGAGGTAACTGTCCGTTAGAGAAAGGTAATCTAGGCAGAAGGAAATAGGTCATTTGTTAGAGAGATTCGCTGACACTCAAGACATGAGCAGGTGGACATGGAGAGCACCGAAGGAGCGTCGGGCGGGCGTCGACCAACTCAACTGCCACAGTTGAAGACGGGCGGAACGAGCCTCCTCACAGCGTCTCCTGCACGGAACGGCAAGACTCTTACAAGGGTCTCTTGATGGGTTCGGTAGCACTACTAACACGTACGTACGTCGTTTGCATCATGGTTTACTCACTACTGTGGTCATTAGGCCAGTGCGTATTGGCACGCTAAGACTTGTTCGTAGGGATTATGCACTAACTTCCAGCTCAAGTATAATTAGATGATTATGATACAACCACAACAACTTTCCTCCATGTGCTGCGGAATAATGTTATCTCTACGCCAAATGTCATGGAATTTGCCGTATATGTGCGACCGAGACATTATTCACATGTATACATAAATTCAACGTCATACGAACATGGAGGAGACGATCCATCCAGTTAAGATGTATTGTCCTTTAACACATTCTTCCCGACACCTGTGGTCACACCCCCAGCATCAAACGGACACGGCTCATTACCTAAACTTATATCGGACACATAGGGATACAGGAGCAATAAACACATGAAAAACTGACCCCACACACACACACACACACACACAACACACACACACACACACACACACACACACGCATATATATATATATATATATATATATATATATATATATATATATATATACATATATATATATATATACTTGTGTGTGCGTGTGTGTGTAAATCTACGATGCAATTAGTGCTGCGCCATACCAATAGTCGTAGGAAGAGCAACAAGTCCACTATGAACTAGAAGCACGACACCTTCACGGTAAAAGCACACCACATTTTCTTGGTAAATAGTGCAATGAGCGTTCCTCGTGAGGAGGAGGAGGACAGGGAAGCGTACAGAAGCGGGCAAGGTGCGATGCGAGCGAGACTCTCCTCACTGACAAGAGTCGAGACGTTTGATTCTTCCTCCTTCCCCCGGATGGAGATGAATTCCCTAAACCTCGAGTGTCTCAACATAACACTGATATCTACTCGAACATCTGACAGCTCAAGCGTTTTTTTTTTTTCTTCCGTTTTCTTCCTCCAGCGTTAAGTGGCTGGAAAGAAATGTGGAAAATTTTATGGCCGACTGTGTCTTCTCGACTGTACCTAGGCGGCCCAAGTTTTGACAGCAAATACCTCTCTACTAGCTTGATACCCAAACCAGACGGACGGGAACTGGATGGGAGAAACAGACCAAAAGACACACGGAGCAGCGGAGGGATGACACCAAAAAGGAAGGACGGACAACAGAACAAAGGGATGCAAAAAATATAATTTCACATTGTTAAGAAAATGAATGAGATAAATCCACTGTGTATATATATTCCAATTCTGTGAATCACATGTCTTCTACAGCAACCTGGGGTATCCCTGTAGACTAGAGTGCCAACCAAAGCTTGCTCTGGCCAAGTGGTGGCCTGACTGATATATTGAGGCGGTGGGGTTGGCCGCTGAGGGGGGGGGGATGTGACATTCCCGGACAGGAGGCAGGAAAGCGGGGCCGCCATCCCCGAACAGGCACCAAAATCGATACCTGGCGGCAAGCAACTTGTAAACTGTAGGTTTCCAAGTGCGGCTCCGGCTGGGGGGGGTGGAAACTGCGGCTCTCCGTCTGGCATATAATTCAGTACTTGTCTCTCTCTCTCTCTCTCTCTCTCTCTCTCTCTCTCTCTCTCTCTCTCTCTCTCTCTCTCTCTCTCCCCCGACACTGAATGCCACCCTAACTTTCCCAGAAGCCTTGATATGCACCATGTTGTAGGCCAGCAAGATATGTGGCTCCCGGTAACATCATCAGACGACCGCCATTTTCGCTGTTTTGAAAAAAAAAAAATGAAACCGTTGCGACAGACTTTTTCACTTTGCAACATCAAATGGTGCGCGGGTCGTCTCGTCGTCTCGTGATATTGAATCTGCGTGGCTTCAATTTAAATACTGAAGCCTTAAGAAGTGTTTAGTTCAATATCGATGACATTCGTTCACCCTCCCGTCAAGCAGTTTTACAGCATGCTATTTCCTTCCTTAATTGTATTCAAATTGGTTTCCCGTGTATGCAAAAATGTAAAGCAAATTTATTACAGTAAAAAATTCTGACACTAGTTTCATTTATTCCACATGAAATATGCAACAGTAAACAAACTCTGCAGACTTTTAAACAATTACTTTCGCTTCTATTTTACAGTCCTGACGGGTGGGGAGGATCTGCCGTGGGATGTGATGCCTGTTTTACACAGCTTTACATACACTTCATGACGTGACCTTCCACAACACAGCTTTACATGCACTTCATGACGTGACCTTCCACAACACAGCTTTACATACACTTCATGACGTGACCTTCCACAACACAGCTTTACATGCACTTCATGACGTGACCTTCCACAACACAGCTTTACATGCACTTCATGACGTGACCTTCCACAACACAGCTTTACATCCGATTCATGACGTGACCTTCCACAACACAGCTTTACATACACTTCATGACGTGACCTTCCACAACACAGCTTTACATCCACTTCATGACGTGACCTTCCACAACACAGCTTTACATACACTTCATGACGTGACCTTCCACAACACAGCTTTACATGCACTTCATGACGTGACCTTCCACAACACAGCTTTACATCCACTTCATGACGTGACCTTCCACAACACAGCTTTACATGCACTTCATGACGTGACCTTCCACAACACAGCTCCCACTCAGAGACCGACAGCATAGCATCAAGGTGCCGCTCATCATATCATGCTCTGTGCCACCCGTCGAGGAAGGTATTCTCGCATACGTAACAAAGAAGGTCAGAATCTGTGGCCAAACAGAACGTTATATATAAAAGACGTGAGTGAGTGGCCACCAGCCAGGTTATACTATTGGTCTTAGCTCTAGTAGAGCCATCCCACACAATCCTCGAAAATCTTAATAACATAGTAATACAATAAAAAGGTATATATATATATATATATATATATATATATATATATATATATATATATATATATATATATATATATATATAATATCCCTGGGGATAGGGGAGAAAGAATACTTCCCACGTATTCCCTGCGTGTCGTAGAAGGCGACTAAAAGGGAAGGGAGCGGGGGGCTGGAAATCCTCCCCTCTCGTTTTTTTTTTTTCTTTTTTTTAATTTTCCAAAAGAAGGAACAGAGAAGAGGGCCAGGTGAGGATATTTCCTCAAAGGCCCAGTCCTCTGTTCTTAACGCTACCTCGCTGTCGCGGGAAATGGCGGATAGTATGAAAAAAAAAAAAAAATATATAGCAACAGTACCATCGGCGCGGGCTGCATAGGAAGCAACGCTAACAGTAACAGCGCACGGCCGTGACAATGATGGAGATCAACAACAGCATCTGTAACAACAGCGGTAACAGTAACGGAGCCGGCTACGACGGCAACAGCATCATCTGTAGCAGCAGCAGCTGTATGGGATGGCGGCTGCAACAGACACATCAACAACAGGAGGGAGGCCCATCACCGAGGATTATGAAGCAGGCGCTCCCATTCATAGTCCAGTGGGGGCCCCGAAAGAAGCATTATGTTGCCTCCTTGCTGTGAACGGGACACCACCGTCTGCTGGACTCCCGGGGGTCGGATGAGTTAGTTTAATTACTTTAATTTCCACCCCACATGCCATGGCGTGGGCAGGCCATAACAGGCACTTGACAAGGTTGAGTGTATAATTATACCAGTATATATGAAGGTAGAGCAATCAACAGGAGAGGGATAAACAACCCATGTATTGAACACGGGTAAAACAGTACAAGATAAGTCAATACCCATACAAATCTGAGAACAGTGCAACAACATGAGCTTATATGAGTAACTCACGCGCGAGGCTAACAGCTCAATGTTTATCCTTATCAGGCCACAGTTCAATGTTTATCCTTATCAGGCCACAGCTCAATTTTTATCCTTACCACTATCTTTATCACAAAAAGTGAAGGGAACGCATGTCTTTGGAGAGGGGGATGCATGACATTCACGTTTATTCTAACCTCTGACGTTCTTACAGACATTTCCGTACCGAAACCGTTAGAAATGTTTACCACTGATCGTCAACTACAAAAAAAAAAAAAAAAAAATATCAATTCTCATGAAAACAAAACAACATCGATCCTAGGCTCCGGCGCCCACAGCATTGTTTGGAAAAATTGAAAGTGACTAACGCTAACATACTTCGGGAAAATTCCTAACCCAAAAACCCAGTAACAGATGAAGAGAACGTATCAAGAGCTGGTGTATGACGAACCTTCATGTACTATATCACACGTCAGCCCGTATACAACAAACTTAATATCCGGCTCAACCAACATCTTACAGAGAGAGAGAGACGGGAGGGGGGAGGCGGTCCTATCGAATATGTGCCCACACCACATTACACCTCTCTCTCTCTCTCTCTCTCTCTCTCTCTCTCTCTATATATATATATATATATATATATATATATATATATATATATATATATATATATATATATATATATATATATATATATACTGTCTTTAGATGCAATACACGAATAATTCAGCAAATTGTTTTTCCTTGCTTCTGTCATCTTTTTGGGTGCGCGCGCACACACACACACATATATATATATATATATATATATATATATATATATATATATATATAATCCCTGGTGATAGGGGACAAAGAATACTGTCCAGGTATTCCCTGCGTGTCGTAAAACGCGACAAAAAGTGGAGGGAATGGGGGGGCTGAAAATCCTTCCCTCTTATTTTACTTCCAAAAGAAGGGACAGAGAAGGGGGCCAATTGAGAATTTTTCCCCCTGAGGCTCAGTCATCTGTTTTTTTGGCACTACGTCGCTAACTCGAGAAATGGCAATATATTCCCTATCACCATAACCATGTTCCATATAAATTTCCCCTTTTTTCCTCAATCAATCTTTATGCTGTTCTATGTCTTCATATCATTCACGATTCCACATATCTAGGATATATCTCGAGCCAGAGAAAGCTCGACAGATGAGTGACCAGATGGAGGAAGTGGTTCCGAACTAGCGCCAGTCCTGGGACAAAGGAAGACCCAGAATATTCCAGGTGCCTGCAAGGGAGGGAGGGAATGCCGGATATCAGGCGTGTCAAGATTTACCCTAATCTTATCTTACGAGTCAGGAGACCCCCAGGAGAACTGGTGATAAAATACCGAGTCAACTCCAGTGTATCGGACTGCCATGACGATGGGGGAAAAAAAAGGTACTTCACAAGTGATAATTCAAAGATAAACAATGTTTTTTATAGAATCAATAAGAACCAACGTATATCATGGGCGAAATAAACATAGCGATGTTCTCAGCATACCCTCGGTTATATCCTCCGTGCCTTGATCATAATAATCAATTAATCATCCCAATAATCATAGTATTCTAATTCCAAGACGACGACCCTTCTGCAGATACTCAGACTACAGATCAACATATGGCTACATAATATGCGTTATTCTCAGCTAAGCTTATTCATAAGAGATATATAATCCAACCAAACACATACACTTCTAAAATCAACCATGTAATCATGACTGATGTCAAAGGTTCATTATAAACGTTACACACGAATCACGAACAAATCATCTGGCCCTCCATCATAGACAGTATGGCCCTTCAGCACGACTGTATGGCCCTTCAACATGACGGTATGGCCCTCCAGCATAACGATATGGCCCTTAAGCATGACAGTATGGCCCTTCAGCATAACGGTATGGCCTTTCAGCACGACGGTATGGCCCTTCAACATAACGGTATGGCCCTTCAGCATAACGGTATGGCCCTTCAGCATAACAGTATGGCCCTTCAGCACGACGGTATGGCCCTTCAGCATGACGGTATGGCCCTTCAGCATAACAGTATGGCCCTTCAGCATAACAGTATGGCCCTTCAGCACGACGGCATCGCCATTCAGCATGACGGTGTGGCCCATCAGCACGACGGCTTGGCATCTGATCCGACCATTTAGGGTTAGGTGGGAAAAAAAAGCATAACCAAGGGTTGTATCGTCATGCTTCAGGGTTGTACCGTCATGCTCTAGGGGTTGTACCATCACGCTCAAGGGTTGTCCCGTCACGCTCAAGGACAGTAACGTCGTGTTCAAGAGGGTGAGCGTTAAACAAAATTCACCTCCGTCATAAAACATGAGCTGTCGGAGTGCATGTGTAAAAGCAACAGGTCCCACTTCTGTACAGCTTGTTACACAGCTGCTACGTCACCAGGGTGTGTGTGTGTGTGTGTGTGTGTGTGAGGAGCAGCGAACTCTCACAGGAACAGGGGCCGGGCGTGGAGGGAGGTGTGGGGTAGGCAAGGCAGCCTTGTAGTCTCGCCAAGTGACATCATCATCTTAACAGTCACACGGTCATAGATAAGGCAACTGTCCTAGCCTTTGTCAGTGCCAGGCGGTTAAAAGAACTGCTCTTACATACATAGTCCCTAGCAAAGCCATGTACTGTCTCGGTGTGAGGAAAGCCACATCTGCAGTCCCTAGCAAAGCCATGTACTGTCTAGGTGTAAAGAAAGCCACATCTGCAGTCCCTAGCAAAGCCATGTACTGTCTACGTGTAAAGAAAAGCCACATCTGCTCTCATGAAAATAGTCAAAAGACCACGTCCTCTCTTGAGGATATAGCCTACTCTCATGCAAATACGTTGAACACCAAGACTTCTACTCTCAAACGTACGGTCCGTGCCATGTCTACTTTCACATAGTTGCCGTCGAAATCACGTCTGCTTTTAATGCAAAGTGAAACCACAAATACAGTCACATAATCAGCATGATGTAAATGACGGTCCCAGTCAGTAAGAGACGAGAATATTAGTCATATGTACATCTCAAGTTAGAACTACAAATTCAAGCCACACCTGCAGTCACTACAGAGCCAAGCCACACCTGTAGTCACTACAGAGCCAAACCACAACTGGAGTCACAAGAGAGCAAAAACATACTTAAAGTCATGACAGCCCCAAATCAAACCTACAGTCACGACAAACCAAAGCCATACCTTGAGTTTTGATAGACCAAAGCCACACCGAGAGTCACAAAAGACCAAAGTCAAATCCTGAGACAACGCAGACCAAAGCCACTCATGAAGTCAAGACAGACCAAAGCCAAACCTGGAGTTACGCCAGACCAAAGCAAAACCTGCAATTACGACAGACCAAAGCAAAACCTAGAATTACGACAGACCAAAGCCAAACCTACAATTACGACAGACCAAAGCAAAACCTACAATTACGACAGACCAAAGCCAAAACTGGAGTTACGACAGTCAAAGCAACTCATGAAGTTACGACAGACCAAAGCCAAACCTGAAGTCAGCACAGATCAAGGCCACACCTAGAGTCATCCAAGACGTAACCTACACCAAGGAACACCACGGAGGCAAGACACGCCTGGAGATACCACAGACCAAAGCCTCACCAGGAATCACCCAGCGACTACACCTGGAGTCACCACACGGCATTCTCAGAGCCAACGCCAGTCAGAGCCACTCCAAAAGAAGGGGATTTATTTAGGCACTACCAAGAGGTAAATCAATGTCTTTCCTTTGAAAGCGTCACGGTGTGTGTGTGTGTGTGGAGCACGACTTCCACAGTGAGCGCCCTTATTCACACGGGCCCGAGAGCCCAACACCACCGACTAATTAGGCGGAGAGTCTTGTAAGGGCTCTAGATCTTCCGCTATTGTGGTTCAAGGGTTAAAATGTCATACAGAGGACGGTAGAATGGCTTGTGCGGAGGACAGGAAGATGATGGTGATTGGCTCTTCCCTCCTCCTCGCTCTCTCCCTCCCTCCCGGGGAAGGACATCAGCTCAGACTCGGGGTTATGCTTCTGTCCCTGGCATTCTACGACCCCAGCCCTCCCCTCACGTGCATCCTCATCCCTGCCGTCGCAACCTCCACGCCATCAGTACGACCCTGACTCCTCCCAACCACAGCCTTAATCGTCTACCTGACCACCACCAACCCTCCCAACCACAACCGTTCCAACCCTTACCGCTGTCCTTCTACACCATCATCATCCATGCGCCTCACCCCAGAGAAACACCATCTCCAGCTAAAATTGCCATATCAACACCGCACCTACCAGTACCATCAGCATCCCGTCTACTACCACTATCGACCATTTACTGGTCCAACGACCTACACAACCATGAACCGCTTCTACCAGCATCACAAGCACACTACAAACTCCTCAACCATTATTAACATCTACAGCTCCTAACATCACCACCACCACCACCAGCAAGACCTGGCTTACCACTAGCACCCACAGCAGCAGCACCGTCCAAACGGCAGGGTCGCGTCCCTCCGCTGCACACACGCCCCTCCCTCCCTCTCTCCCAGCCCTATTGCCACCACTTGCGCAGCTACTTCATCCCTCACGAGTAGGTCACTGCCAGAGGGGAACACATCAGCTGCCGCACCACATACACCACCCCCGAGACTCACCATAACACACACACACACACACACACACACACACACACACACACACACACACACCTCACCCTGCTATACCAACACTCAGTAACTCGTGTAATGGAAAAGCTAATGAGACCGGCGATGCAATTACACCCGACACACTTGTTTTAGATAAAAGGAGGAAACGTAACACGCACCACTACATTACCAAGGTTATAAAGTGTTCAAAAAGAAACCGAGAAAGTTATCTACGAATTAAATGGCTCCGCTGTACTTTTCACACCATTTCCTCTCCTTTTCTTTTTTTTGTTTTCTTGTTTTTGCTCTTTTCTCTCCTTATTGTCTCCATGTTTGTCTCCTTAGGTTAAAAGTTCAGGCCACCCCTCATCCTGTACATTATCACACTCATGCGATCTAATGGTATAATACAAGAGGACGAAATATTCACGCTTAGGTTCGAATCCTGGTTGCGGCAGTCTGTCCAGTCAACCCAGCTGTTCATCCACCCCTACGGGTTGGTCGGTAAAATGGGTACCTGGCACATCCTATATATATATATATATATATATATATATATATATAGCGTTAATGGAATGGCCTTGATTAGGACCTCAGCTGTCCGTGCCGTCTCAGCTAGCATAGAAAAAAAAATATATTCCAGTCCAACACTCATTAAGGCCAAGCCAGTGTTGCCAAACCTGACATGATCCACCTTTACAGAATGAAACCGAAGGCATGGAGAAGGGTCGAGCCTGGACGTGGCCATGAATGTGATGTGTGGGATTACTATGGGTGATTGCTACTGGTGTGTGTGGCGAGAATTTTCCACCTTGCGTTGCTATCTCTTCATCTTGTGTGTTGTACAATGTCTCAACCTTTTGTATACACATGGATACACTTACGCCAGGTGTGTGTGTGTGTGTGTGTGTGTGTGTGTGTGTGTGGTTACCCATTTGTACCATACAGGGAGGGAGCTCTTCATTCTTGAGGGCCCCATCACCTGACCTTTCTCTACCATCGTACACCTTCTTAAACTTGGGTATGCTGTCCACATTCGCAATTTCCACCCAGTCTATTCCACTCATCCACAACTCGTGTACTTTAAAACCACTTCCTTACATCTTTCCTGTTAACTTTCTCCCTCAAAGTCATGTGACGACATCTGTCTCTTCCATCCATGATTCTTTCGAAGAACTTTTGTTCATTTCTAACGGTATCAATCCGATTTAAAGAAAATGAAGGCTTTATTGAGATCATCCCTTACTCTTCTCTCTTCCAATGTGGACACCAATGTGGGCATCTTTAATCCCTCTAACCCTTCCTCGTAACTCGATTTTCTCAGGTCTGGCACCGTCTTTGGTAACCACCTCTGGACTTTCACCATTACTTGTTGGTGTTTCTTAAAAAAAAAAAAGGTGATAAAACTTGAGAAGCATATTCTAGGTCTGGCTTCACGACGGACGAGATCAGCCAGCTGAATATCTCCTTATCCAAATACCTGATTACTATCTCAATACTCCCACCACCCAGCCTGACTCCTCTACTGTTCTCCTTGAGTGGGACCCCATCGATAGGTGAGGCAGGCGCTATCCTTGCTCCCAAGCAACCTTGATACCGTGGTACTGGAATCCGTTCAGCTCTTGGGAAGACACTGCTCCCGAATCTCTCTCTCTTTCTCTCTCTCTCACACAAACATTGCTGAAGCGTATTTGCTGCTTGAGAATATTCCTGACGAGGTCGACTTCCACGGTTTGCCATATATCTGGTCATTTCACCAACCATATATCAGATCTACCTTGAGAGGTGATACAATCCTATTTGCCCATTTGTACACGCATCTCTCTCTCTCTCTCTCTCTCTCTCTCTCTCTCTCTCTCTCTCTCTCTCTCTCTCTCTCTCTCTCTTCCACATACACATAATCCCAGACAAAAACTTGACCGTACAACAGTTACACGAGACAAAACAACACCTACTTTTGCCATCAGATGCCTCCGGTGACACACACACACACACACACACACACACACACACACGAGGAACTAAAAACTAGGAAGTCGAGATGGGTAACCTTCGATACAGCCATAACGAAGCAGGGAGTATTCTGAGCAGCACCCGCAGAACCAGGGAGGGACGTGCATCGCTGCGTCACTGACGTGCCCCAAGCCAGACCAAACCAGCCCACTAATCTTAATTGCTGACTAATATGGCTCCCGCAGGCTTCGCCAATGCCCCCTCCATCCCCCACTCTCCTCCAGGATTCTTCAACTTGCTAAAGTGTTAATAAGTAGCTGGTGCGGTGCACCTCTTGCCTGCAGGCTTTCAAGGAACTTTTTTTTTTTTCAATACGGTCTCACATGGAACTTCTTAAACGGCTCCGCAACTCCTTCCACAAAGAACCTCCTCAAGAGATTCTTAAAACGGGCCTGGGCAGTTCTGGGAGTTCTTGCATGATTCATAAACTGCTTATACTGCACATGGAATACCAGAAGAGCCTGACTCTCGTGGGGAACCGGGTGGGATACCATGCCCCAACGCCCCCTTAGGCCCCAAAGCTTAGGTAGGTCCCTCACCACCGGCGGGCCGTCCTAGAGTATAGGGCCCGCACCTCCAAGTTGTTGGGCCCGCACCTCCTAAGTTGTAGGGCCCGCACCTCCTAAGTTGTAGGGCCCGCACCTCCTAAGTTGTAGGGCCCGCACCTCCTGAGTTGTAGGTAGAGGTTTAATCTCAAAGGAAATAATACATGGAATACCAAATTTAGCTCTGATCATCATGCCTGGAGACAAAAATGCGACGCTGTCTCACTAGACCATCCGTTGGGGTTCTCCCTTGGTGACACATATGGATGGGTAACCCTACGATGATCAAGTAAATAAGGACTGAAGTTACTGAGCATCACCTTAGAGTGAGACTCGCGAGCCAGCCAAGCTCCGTCCTTGCCACGGTATGACAAGCAGAATAAACAGAGGCACACGCTTGTGTACCCCCCACCCCACCCCCCCACACACACACACGTACAAGGTTACGAGAGGGGACAAGCGAAATTCATTCCTCATGATACACAAATGGGAAGCACAAACAGAGAGAGAGAGAGAGGGAGAGAGAGAGAGAGAGAGAGAGAGAGAGAGAGAGAGAGAGAGAGAGAGAGAGAGAGAGAGAGAGAGAGAGAGAGAGAGTATCCAAGCGCAGGGGCTGGTCGATAAATGGGTACATAACTTAAGCTGGTGTGATCACTATTTGCGTGTTACGGGATGAGAGTTTTACATTCGTAAGCCCCGTTTCTTAAACTTGTGAATATGTACATCTTTACTCCCATGTATGTATCCACACACACACACACACACACACACACACACACACACATACACACGCATTCAATTAGGAGTTGACATCGTCCCTAATCTGTCAACCGAATCCAACATTAGGAGAACAACAAAGAAGAAAAACTGTCTGCTGGCAAATATTAAAGTAGGACTCAAGATATCATGTGGATAAGAAAATGTTCAACAGGCTGTTCGAATCCTCCAATAGTCTAAAATTAGAACATGCCTCTCGAGTTTGGTCCTCTCAAGTCTGAGCACAGCACCTAAAAAAGCATAAAGAACTAACAGAGAAGGTCCAGCTGAGGGCATTAAAGATGGTACAAGAATTAAGAAGAGCCGATGCACAAGGAAAGGTTTGGAGACCTTAGGTTCACCCACCATGGGGGAAAGAAGAGTGAAGGGTGACTTGATCAAAGTCTTAAAAGATTCTAAACCAGTTCGGTTCTTCGAATGATGCAAGAATGGATCAACCAGAGGGCATAACATGATATTAGAGAAGAAACTCGTCAACTACTTTAACAGTATTCACAAAAGTGGACGAATGGAATAAAACCGTGTTATAAGACAGCGAATAAGAACACCATACACAAGTTTTAAAGTTGTATGAACGCACAAAAAAAAAAAATGTTAACAGATGGGGGTTCCCATGAGCGTTGAATTTCCTCCGTGTAGAGTATGAGAATTTACAAATGGATAGTAATTATACACACGCAACTGCATTCATTCATTCCACAGAATAAGAGTCCATTATTACAACGGGCGACCTTCCCGCTGTACTGAAACTCCAGCTTTACATGACCATGGCTAGGGAAGTCTATTGTGTCATGAATATTACAAAGCAACAATAAACGTCACTCCAACTGACATTAAAACATTAAAAACGATCTTAAATAACAGCAGCTTCTGCATTAACAGCAGCCGACGACTAATAGAAGCCCGATATTACATAAAGGCAGCATCAAGGTACAGTTCCTTGAAACCACAAGAGATAAAGCATGATCTATATTTTTTTTTTTTTAACAAACGGAATATTCTGATAACCCTTACGATGACCTCTGGTCGCTTCTAATGACCTCTAGCCCTTTAAAATGACCTCTGACCGACTCTCATGCCCTGCCGCCCCTTCCGATGATGGTCGACCTGGCCAAGTTAAACACATCATATATTACCGCTGAATAACAAAGCAAAAACTGCGCAGTTCTGTCTGCGCGGACCCTGCAGATAAAGGTCTCTCTCTCTCTAAGGGCAGATGTCAATGTTACTGCAACCTGGATCACAATTTTCTCCTGCCGATCCTTCTCCAGCGACCTGAGGTCTATCATAGCCTTCTTAACGATGTAAAAAATATATTTCTTTCCAGAAGTTAATGCCCTTCCAGCTTTAGCGAGGTATCCGAACAATGGCTAATGTCCGTACAGTTTATCTACTACATATGCGTCCTAGTCAGGAAAATACGGATCACACTCATCGATCTCCAATACTTCAGATAATGTTCTGCTTTCTCAGTGGCTGAGATCATTCACTTAGCAGTACATAAATACATTAATACCGACCATGACACTGTAACAGCAGACCAGCTGACCATATCTCACTTCAATTATAGCGATCAATAAACACCAACTCCTAGATTAAGGTTGCTAAATACTCTCAGAAATTAAGTCTAGAGATGAAAATAAACTTTCAATATACTTTTTTTCTCGATTTTTCCGTGAAGAATGGTACTGTCCTACTGTGCTTATCGTTATCTTGGAAGTTATTCGGGATCTGAGGCCCTTTCTTCTCTACGGAATTCCGACAGTGGTTCAATCTTACCGAGGAACGTCAAAGGTCCTTTGTTGTCTTGTCAAGAGGCTATGGGTCTAAGATACCATTTCTTGGTACCGCCTCAACTCGTAAGAGGGTAAACAATAGGATCTGTGAAGAAAAGAGGATAGATGGAGAAATCCTACGTTAGATCCGGTATACTTATCAGGTTGAGATCTCGAGAAGAGACAGGTATGTTTTCCCAAACCAAAGTTTAAAAGAATTCAATTAGCAGCCTCCTGCTGGATTACGAACTGGTAGCTTAAGTGAGAGACGCGCAACCCCGGACATGGAAGTTGTACGTAGGAGTAAGCGTTGTATAATGTTAGCAAGGAAGAGTTACGTAGATTACACTACACATCTGATAAGGTTCCTACACCCTCCGACACCTTGAATGTGATGACGGAGAAGACCTTAATATCACAAGGGAGTCCAATAACTTTATTTCTACGAGGTGGATTTGCGCCTCATATCCTGTGAAATGGTCTGTGTCCTGCCCAAACAAAACCTAAAAATCGTGTCAACATTAAGCTTTAGTTTAACAATAATCTAATCATAACTTTTCCTGAATTTTCAACTGATTACATTACTAAGCACGATGGATCCGTCTGGGGACATATATGTTATGTCAACAATGAAAGGTATAGCTTTCAAATACTGTGTACCTAAAGCAGACCTCTGATGTAAACTGAAATCCTGAGATAGAACATTGATATAAATGTAGGGTACGGAACCTGGGGTAGTCCACTGATATAAATGCAGGGTACCAGGGATTGACTAATACATACATGATAAATCGGGTTAGAGGCAGAAAATGTTGCCTGGCAAGGTTGATGATGTACCAGTTACAACAAACTGGCCTTGCCGTCTCTGCTAACATAGAATAAAAATAAAATCATACTGCTATTAGCTGTAGGGATTCAACAGTTAAGGAAGACTCTTCGCGTTTAAAGTAATGAAGTCCGTCAAGAACTGGATGGCCAGCAGAAATGGCAGTGATGCTCGTATTGTTCTGTCGCGCGTAGCCTATCACGTTCGTCATCGTGAACCAAAACATCACTGATAAGGATTCTAAATATTTCTATTACACAGCTGTAAATCTGTACACGTGTACATACAGTGAATTGGAAAAAAAATTGACGTGATATATCAACATATTTAGCTACAATAATCTTTTAGAATATGATGATTACCGTGTTACGAGAGCAATCAACTGAAAGTTGACTAGAAGCCAGAAAGAAAATGATGTCTAGCTGTTAGCGTCTGAGAGGCCCTCCCTCGTCTACTGAAGTTGTTTACACTACTCTAAGCATGTCTGACTACAAACTAAAAAGTTCTTTTATTCTGTGGTAACAACGCTACGTAGCGATGACTGCCAAACTCTTTGGTACATCATTGTAGCATCATTACGGCAAGTCCATTTGCATGCCTATACTTGACCACGACGGATCAGCCCTTGGGAACAATGGCCTGGCCCTTGACGTAACTAAAGCCCGGGCATCACACCTTCGTGCTCATGGTTCGTACCGTCATTCTTAAGCTGTTCAACAACATTCAGGAGACATAATTCGTTACGAGTGGTCTATATCATAGTATTTGGACAACACTGCCTGGAGGTACGTGTGCCCGCATGTGTTTACCACCACGACCGTTAGCTAAGCACATACCATCCCGCCCCAATATAAATATGATCACTGCAGTTTCACTATAAACTCCGAAATTCTAGCTTCACAGTGCCCTAAGAAGGTTTCGAAAGATCGGAGATAAGGAAGGTAGACTAGTGGTCTCTTATTTTGGTGGTTATCAGCGGTAATTTCAGTGTCCTTGGTACTGGTATATCAATCCAGATATGATCAACCATGAGGTAGTCTCTGTGCTTGGCTGTGGCAGGGTATCTCGTTTCGGTACATTATACACTGTTTACAGGCGGCTTCTCCCTGCCTGGTCGCATTATTCAATACCGAGAATAACGCTTGCACATTCTGCATGTTCTTTACTAGCAGCACACTATACAGCCGAGAAAAATGTGCATCATACACACTACATCTAAGTTGTGATACTATCTGATTTGTGCCGCTGTCAGCGGTTGGTTTACTGTGTACCTGTAAATAAGAATATCTGCTAATGACTATCTTTATTACTCTGAGATGCACCATACATATCAAGAATACCAGGTAATGATCTTATTAATCTGAGATGCACCATATACATCGTAACATTTTCCAATACAAACACCATCTTCATAAGGCCAACTGCAATTCAAGGCCAGCATACATAAGCAAGAATTTCAGCACGAAGTAAACATCACACTGCTACGGCTAGGAGGGAGTAAAAAACGAGACATGAGTAGGATGACACGCATTATGAAAAAAGGGAAGTACAGGAATGACAAGGGTGAAAGGTATGTACAATGGTAGAGGGTGAGTGAGGGAGGATGCCTAGTGAGGGAGGAGGGTTGGTGGTGGTGGTGCGGCAGTACTGAAGCACATCACTACGCGGCCTTCACAGATCACGTTACCCAGCACAGCTGTATTTAGGCCGCCCCTCCCACCATCAAGGGCATTTAGACCTCCCCTCTCACCATCAGCGGCATTTCAGGCTACCCATTCCATCATGTGAGTTGTGCCACGGGTCATTTACCCTCCTCTTGGACCAACAGCCTAATTGTAACAATACCTAAACACAGCCGGTGGTATTCAGGCCCCTCATACCATCACCAGGGGTGGGGTATCCTTAATGTACTTCATCCCATCACTAGGGGCACCCTCAGTGGTCCCTCCCACAGCCAGGGGAACTATCATGTGGTGCTACCCATCATCAGGAGGGGCACCCTCACGTGACCCATCTCACCACTAAAGGCACCCTCTGTGGTCCCTCCCACAACCAGGGGGAATCATCACGTGTTCCCTCCTACCACAGGGGCGCCACCTCACGTGGTCCCTCCTAGCACCAGGGCGTACCCTCATGTGATTCCTCCCAACACCAGGGGGCATCCTTCTGTGGTTCCCCCACTAGCAGGAGGCAACCTCACGTGGTCCCTCCCACCACCAGGGAGCGCCCTCACGTGATCCCTCCCACCGTCGGGAGATAACCCTCACGTTGTCCCTCCCACCAGCAGGGACCACCATCAAGTGGTTCCCCCACTAACTTACATACTCCATTAACTATAACAGGTCTGTTATCCACCATCATCACTTACCTGCACAGGGCATCAAGGCAATGTTCTTCAAAATACACCCTTCCCGTATACAAATCCCTCTACGTACGCCAAAACATGCTTGTATAGAACCCTCAATCCTCAGTATCTACGCTGTACCTGTCTGTATAACCAACTTCCAGAGAAAATTCAACCGCTACACCACCCACCTCCCCCACCACATACAACAATGGTCTTCTCACCACTCGAATATCCTGTCAATCAAACTTAACTTCCTATATCAAACTCCCACTTCCGCCAAGTATCTGTAACACGTCACCTGCACCTCATATGGCATCAACGATGTATAATGATGCTCAATATTGCACTCACAATCAGTAACCCAATGGTACGAAAGACAAGGATGGTTCACTGATTACTTGAATTTAAGGCCTACCGGCTGCCAGGCCCCCGTGTCATTCCATACAAAAAAAGGTCGAAACAAAAACTAAACACCTTCTTTAGGTGTTAAAACATAGGTAATTCTGTGATAGTTAACCCTCCCACTACACACATGAACTTTGCATGCATGATAGAAAAAAAATATTACTATCGAAATCAAAGGATGCATTAAGTACAAGAATGAACACATCCGGGGCCCAAAACTAATAATATCATTACCTGTAGTAACAAATACACTATCAGGTATTCAGTGGGGAAATGAAAAAAAAATTGGCCTGAACAAGTACCTACAAACTGTATATCACACCAGCCAAGACGTGGTGGTTACGTATGCTTAGGAGCGGCAGTCTCCAACACCTTCAAACCCATCGTAAAGAAAGGTATCCCGGGCCAAGCAGTTGCACCAGTCTCCTGCAGATTCACCATACACTAGACACGCAGGTCTTATGATGGTAAGCAAATGCTCAGCTTTAACTTACTGTTGCATGCAAAGCCTTCGCGATTTACACCCACACGCCAGCATAGGTGACGTCACACACACACACACACACACACACTTCTACCCCAAACATCAACCACTGGCACATAAATATATCTAACATGCCATAAACACCACATACCACTATAAAGGATAATCCCCTTACCCATTCAACTTTAAAGTTCCCTTGTCAATACACCACTTTAATAACTCGAAGCATCATCCATGAAACACTTGTACCGCCTGCACTGCGGTACAATTTTTGGGTAAACAATACGAATAGGTAAAAATGGTAATTTGAAAATAACAAGAGACACCTATATAAAGTTCCAAGGTCAACGGCGAAACTCTTTTTTTAAGTTATGAGCAGGATTAAATTCAAAGTTAAACCTGTTTTACAAGTGGCATAAGAACCACACTAGAGCTATTGGTTTATGCTATTCCATTCTTTGGATGAAAACACCAGTTTAGTTTCATGGCCAAACGATAAATTTTCCTTGTATTATAACGCATATCAAGTTACCAGTTAAGTTTATATCAAGAGGAATAACAACCAAAACCTAGTCATAAATTACACTTGTCTTCCCCCTTCTTTAACACTGTATATATGTATCATGTCTTTCCTCTTATTTATGTACACACACACACACACACACACACACACACACCAAACAAAGCCAGGTATCCATTTATCGACCAGCTCTGAGTAAAGGATGAACACCTGGGTTAAGTGAAGGCCAACTGCCATTCCCATGATTCGAACCCATGGAGGTCCGACCCCGGGCTGGCCCGTGCTAATTCATGGTCAGTAACTAACCACTACAACAAGGAAGCCCATTATATTGCTGATCAATATAAACATTATACAAGGCCAATAATAAATTCATCTGATTATCTTTCACAGAGGATGCAAGAAAATTAGATTTTCTGAAAGCAATCTGATGGATAAGGTGACAAGGCATTGCCAAGCTTCTTGATTCTGTGTTTATATTGCAGAATACTGTCATTACAATGTCTGGTGCTCTACTGAAGTGGCTGAAAGACATAAAACCACTACTTCCACTTAGGCAACTCCTGCCTCTCTCAAGTACACACTTCATGATCGTCTGTAAGACCAACTTTACGAGCCCCCCCTAAAACGACCAAAAGACCTTTCAGTGGGTCATGCCAGTTTGGGAACCACTCCTCCAACAGCCATAATACCTAACTACCTACTCTAACATAAATACAGGCTATCATTTCTATGGACCACAAAATATGTTATATCCTTAGCATCAACACAACTAACTCCCCTGCTACACACAAAGAAAATCACAGCCATATATACTAACAAGCACATATTACCTTTCATCCACCAACGAAGCCACCAATCCTCACGCACAAACGGGTAAAAATAGCTTTTACCCAACACAATAACGTACCAAAGCCACCTAATAATTATTTCAGCACACCCAAATAAACCCTTACAAACACAAACATAAGTAACTCTAGTACACACACAAAATCAGGTAACTTTAGTACACACAACAACATAACTAACTCTAACACACACACACACCGACACAACTAACTCCAGAACACACACATATACACAATTCTAGCACACATACACCAACACCACTGATTCTTGCACACTCATCAACACAATTGACTCTGATACACACTCCAACAGAGTTAACTATAACACAAACAAACAAAAACAGCTACCTCTAGCACACACACCAACACAACTAATTCTAGCACACTCATCAACACAATTAACTACAATGCACACCAACATAGCTAACTCTAGCACACACAACACTACAACTAACTCTAAACACGCACACACACACACACACACACACACACAAACACAACTAACTACATCGTACACCTTAACACAACTAATTCAAAAACACACACCAATGCAACTGTCACACACAATAACAGAACTAACTCCAGCACACACACAAACACACTAACACACACACAAACCAACACTAACTCTAGCAAACCAACACAACTAATTAGGTCTTACACACACACACACACACACACACACTAACACTACTAACTCAAGCACAGACAACACATCTATCTCTAGATCATACACCAACATTACCAACTCTTAACACACACACCAACACAACTAGTTCTAGCACACAACCACACATCTCATTCAAGCATACACAATGACACAACTAACTCTAAATCAAACACTAACATTACTAACTCCAGCATGCATATGAATATCACACTATCAAAATTCCAGCACTATAATGACATCAAAACACATAATTCTAACACACACATAGACACACCACAAGAAGTACCTTTTGCACAAACAGCCACACAGCTACTTCTAGAAAACCCTATTTTCTCTTATAATAATTTGAGGTCTCAACTCCCTCCACAGTTCAGTCAGAGATCAAGTCGAACTATCCCACCTCTGGATATCAGGCTATTTGAGGTTGCATCCCATTGTCTTAAATTGCCTCTACAACCTGGTAGGTCAAATATGTTTTTCAAATTCCACAACATAGTCCATACCGTTTCTAATAATCAGTTGTAGTGGGCTGAATACTTTCACCCCATATGATTACAATGGAACTTTTTCTTGACAGGTTCTGATTTAAATGGTGAAAATGTACTGTCTTGCTGTCTGTCATGTAAACAAAACAAAAAAATGTATTACTGGGAGTAGACTGAAAACTAAATTTTACAAGATTTTCCATGGGTAAATTATGCTATATTCTCTTGTCTCAGTACTTGTAGTTACTCCCATAAGATTTGATTTTGGAGTCAATGCAGGCTGTACATGGTTCCTTGCTCAAGTCTAATTTAGCAATTTCACCTATCTAAAAAGATGATGTCAGCACACAACAATATTCTTGTTGTGAGAATATAAATGCTCTAAAGAGTGCCATCACTGTTTTTACCTCTTGGCTTGAAGGTCTGCCAAATCCAGAAAGACTCATTCACTCTCTCTCCCCTTCCCCATGTCTTTTCATTCACTTAGCCCCTCCTTCCCTTTCCTTGTCTGTCTCTCTCTTGCATATATAAAGATTGATGGAATACAGTAAAGTATAAAGTACGGTATCAATCCAGTGTGGTTTCATAAACATCTTAATTTTTCTTGAAAAAATATCAAGCTTAATGGTGGAATGAACATACTGGAATTTTCCAAAAAGTTCATCAAATTGCAGAATAAATTCAAGCAAGAATAAAATCTTTATAAATGAAAACTAAATTGCAACATAAATCTGGAATGAACTTCCAACAGCATGCTTATGAACAAAACATATAGTACATGGACAATCCATTGTATTTTCCTGTGTCACATGCACTTATCAAATTCATGTGCAACATCAACTGGATTACCAATTTCAATCTCTATGGGATTTAAAGTCCATCCTAATATCAACAGATGAGAAATTCTGCCAACAACCAAAACTAACTCCCCTACTAGCACAGTGCAACAGCAATGTCCTTGACTGCCCCTCTAAACCTGTCATCCTGTGTTTAATGGTATAATACCCCCCCTCACTACCTCCACCCTCTTCCCTCTCTCATCCCCCTTATCCTCTTGGGATAGGTGACATTTGCATGACAGAAACAGCCCTTAAACTTTCACTATCAGTAAATACTATGCAACAATTTATGTGAAGGTGCACTTTCTTGTTCCATGAGTTACCAAATTATATACCAGCACTGTCCATTAAATAGACATGCCATATATGAAAAAAAAAAATCAACTTCTTTCTCTTGTGCATTAGACTTTCCACAAAAAAAAAAAACACTAATTCCTATCAATTCATTGCTGCAATAATCTGAAGATGTTCTGTTTGGGCAGGCACCTAAGCCAAACAAGTTAAACTTGTTCTATGTGACCATGATACATTAGCATTCATATTCTTTATTCATACTTTTGTTGACTGCGAACACTTAATCTTTTCAGGTAATCCATGTTCCATAAAAAGCAAGTTCTCGTTTTCCACAGAGAATACCTAAGAAAAATTTTATATATATATACACATATATATATATATATATAAACAAAAATAATAATGATGACAATCATTATGCTGTAATAATAATAATAATCTTTCCATTCCTGTAAAATCATAAACTACAGTCAATGACATAAGACATTTCAGATGAGTCCACAATTTGAGTGCACATTAACAATGATGTACATAAAAATTGTACACACAAAGGACACTTGAGAGGTATGAGAAGACTTACCTGCTGTGGTTGTTTGCCACTAGAAAAAACTGCACTTACCTCTTTAATACACATGAATTCTCCTTTCGGCAGCTGTTAACACTTACCTATCAAATATGGATGGTTTCTCCTTCTTGACATAGTTGGAAGGGACATAGCCAGCCTGGTTACGATTATTCATAACCCGCCACCAATGCTTGGAGTCATCAAGAAGAAGCAGTCGTTCATTCTTTCTGAGGTCCAGCTCATGGCTACCCTGTGCTGAGTAGTCATACTTCGCTGTCACCCAGCAGTCCTCACCCACAGACTTGCCTGTTTCAAGGTAGAAAGACCATAGATAAAACTCACTGACTAAAGCCTATAATTGTACTGAAGCATGTTTCCTCATTCCATCACAAACAAAAATTACAATCCATCAACTTACAAATGAAGGCCAAACATGCAAGTGCACATATGCTCAATTATTGATGATAATGTCAGCAGTTACGATAGCAAGAAACGAGTAAGACCTTGAGTAAAACCCTGGATTGTTTATCAACTAAAAGATAATATTTAGTCTGACTGGAGAAAAGCAGTGGTTGCAAGACCAGTACACAACCGCAACATGACAAAGAATGAAAAACTGTACATTACAAAGGGGTATTAGTTAACACTGGGGTTGTGTTCCTGGAAAGAGTGACTAAGCAAAATAGCAGAAAGGAAGTCCATTTTATTATAGGCCCATATGTATAAAGGCTAATTACATTCCACAGGACTCAGTCAGGAATACTCTTTTTAACTTTCCATAAAGGCAATAGGAGCTGATAAAAAGAACAGTATACAGAATACAAAAATGTTATTCTTCTAAAAAGTACTACATAAATAGCAAGAAAATTTTTCAGATACGGTCACGAACCTTCCTTATAAAAGTAGGTTGTAGGCCATCCGCCCAGCCACTTGGGAACTGTTCTCTACCTTTGGATCATTGTCACTGAAAATAGTCAGTGCTTCTTTCATAAACTGGAGAGCATGTTACTTATGCTTTTTACATTACCAAGTACAATTCTTATTGTTGTGGGAGGTAAGCCGTTTACCCAGTGTCCATTGCTTACATTTAATTTTGCTTGGAAGGAACTTATTTTTCTTTATTTTTACTAGTACAAGGCTCACTTATCATTTGCTGACTGTTTCTGACTCATGACTTGGGAATTACAGTCATAAATCATGACTTGATTTGAATATTCTAGCAATTTAAAAGCAGAGTTTAGCAAATTAGAGTGTAGCTATTCCCTGACTGATAAAGGACATTAAAGTGTGATATCAAATGAAACAACTTTATACAGGGCCCTCTGTATCTACAGAGACGGGAGAAAAAGTTATATTATGATACTTTTCCTGTAATACAAGAAATCAGTCAAAAATCAAAACTACTGGGATATGAAAGCAATGAGAATTTACTCTCCAGAATCCAGACGGGAGAAACACATCATAATTCCCATATGAAAAATCCTGAACGGCATAGAAATCTGACAAGTAGAAAAATACCATAACTAAAATAAAGTGCAATAAAAGTGAGTAGCTACAGATACGAAAAACTAAACTCCAGGGCCAAAAACCATTCACCTCACTACTTACAAGTACCAGTGTTCAAAGTTTAAGATAATGCCAAGTACAAAAATACTGGAACTAATGAACATACTGCATATCTAAAAAGTTTGCCTGACAAGCATGGTTGAAACTATATGAGCCATGGCCTCAAACAGGCTTCCTGGTTCAAAACAGAACTGTTGAAGTGGATGAGCCTTCAAAAACAAGGGCAAAAGAGCATTTTAGGGGCATGCCTTTACTTTTTGATTGATATCAATGGACCTCACACCAAATTAGTTAAATTCACTTACCAAGATAAATTTCAACATACAAATGTGAACAACTACTTTTTACATGGTTTAAGTTTTTGCTTTTTTCTTCTCATACTTAACCTATACAAAAGTATTGTATAAGTACTGTACTCCAAATGCAAATGCCTACTTCAAAACTTATTCTCCTAACTGAAACAAGATGCTTTATAAAAGTCTATATCATCCAATAAATAACTGCACACCCTTAAAATACTATTACCATATAAAAGAGGAGAGGTAGGGTCAGGTAAGAAGACATGTAAACTAGGGAAGGAATACCACCATGGATGTCTCACTAAATCTGAAAGAAAACAGGAATCCAAATTTCAGGATTTAGCTAATATCTGTTTTGGTAATTAAGGCAATGCTGTAGGAGTTGATGCACTGCAGCTGAGAAACTGTCTGAGCTACTTACCGAATATGTCCCTCACCTTTTCCTGGCTTTGGTGGCTCATACATCTAGAATCATGCTTACAAGGTCACTCATCTGACTAGTCAATATGTTTGACTGTGGTATGTAGTCTACATCTTGGCTGATCAGGTATTTGCAGATATCTATCAGATAAATTTTTCATGTTCCCTTTGGGTGGTCCTCATTTTGTATAATACTTCTAAGCACATATGAATAGTTACAGGGCCTTTTGTTTGTACGGGTAACATCTAATGCATTTATGGCACGTTTTTATTATTAATATTATGCCATGTTTTTTATACAGGACATGTCATCTTCAGCTTTTCAAAGCAACTCCTCTTGCTCAAGTTATCACTAGGTGAGACTCTCTTTCATGAGTAAATACTTTCACAACAGATGTCAGCAGGTGAGCCTCTCTTTTACAAGCAACCACTCTTGCCAAGTTGTCACCAGGTAAGTCTCTTAAGAGCAACTACTCTCACTCAAGATGTCACCAGGTGAGACTCTCTTTTGAGAACACCTACTCTCACTCAAGATTCTCATGTTACCAAGTGAGCCTCTCTTTTACAAGCAATTACTCTTGCTTAAGATGTCACCAAGTGAGCCTCTCTTTTAAGAGCAACTACTTTTGCCCAAGATGTTACCAGTTTGGCATCTCATTTCCAAAGATATTATGGCCAAAATGTTGTTAAAGTTGTCAAGGTTGCTGTTATTAAGCAAGTGACAAAACCTGCAGTTTCAAGAGTGTGCCAGCACTTTCTTTACCTGATATTGAATATGTTTGATGCTAAAACCCTCTTATTCTGAGCCCAGGTTTCCAAACCACAGGAACATTTGATAGAACCAATGGCAATTCTGCATTTTAAGGAACTAAATTCAGTAAAGCCATATTCTACATTTTACATTTCTAAATCACATAAAGAATCGACTTCCATAAAATGCTAAATCTGGACTACTAATCTATTTGCAAAAGATAGAATTGCCAAATATGGTTCAACATCTCACTAAACTTGCTGGGCTTGCCTTTCCTTTGCCACAGAAGTTCGATTAGATACAAAGGGAATAATTCTTGTTGTTCCAAACTGATGTGCATGTTTAAGTTTGGTATGCATCTGCATACCTTCAATATGACATATTAGTATGGAAATTGGGGTGCATTGTATTGATGAAGTGTTGGTTATGTACGACTTCCATTTAGTGCTACCAGGTGTTGACAGGTATACAATACATTATAAAAAATAAAAAATCCTTAGCTGTCGAGATTTACGATTCTATTGAGACAAATGCTTTACACAGCATAATGTAGACATGGAAAAAATATGACTATACTTAAATTCAGTTACCTAAAATGTAGGACTACACATTCAACACCAATTCTTAATTCATAACTTGTTGTTGCAGGTGCTTAGGAAAGGGACACATCACCCAGAGAGTAATAATGAAAGTGCCACTCTTGCAGAGAACATATGTTAAACCTGGTGAAGTCTTCAGGGGCATTCTACCCCCACAGCCTAGACCCAGCCCAAGCTGCTGGGCTGGATCATTGGTTGACCAAGATGATGGAAGCTGCAGCCCTCAGGCCTACATAGCACCCATATCCTGGCTGGTCTGGTATACTTTGTAGGTACTTGTCCAGAGCACTCTTAAACTTCTCTACTGTGCATCCCATGCTGTTTCAGATGCTTGCTGGCGAGGTGATGAAAAGAACACATCTTGTGGATAACATTTTAACTATAAGAAGTCATAGGCTTGTAAGTCAGCATATAAAACTGTTGCAAGTGCTAGAATTCCTATGACATTATAATCGTGCTCGGATTCCTATGACATTATAATGCTGTCAGTGTGAAGGAAAATCTGGAGCGTATAGAATATACAAAGATGGAACAGATTCATTTATCTACGACCCAAATAGAGACAAGTTGACAAGTATCCATGATAGCTTATGACTTAAGCAACAAACTGGGATCCAATACTTTGCTATTTAGATGGTTAGGCTACCCGTTCAGATTTAGAGGATATTGAAGTTCGATCCCAACTGGATAGTTGCATCTTATTTGCCTCAATAACCTGCAAAGTTATTTATGGCTGTCGTAATCTTAAGGAAGAGAAAATACTTGGAACACTATGCAGAACATTTATTAGTAACAACATAATGTTCCGTTTCGCATCTACAATAATTAAATCAATTGCTAAACTTTCTTATCTATCATGCTTCATTAAGTGGTGTCCTTCTTCAATAACACTCCTTAAGTGATTCTGAATTAAGTGGCAAAGCTTACTGACCGTCTGAGAGAATGAATGAGTTACTATTCTGCGATGTCAAAGGTCAAACTTACCCCTATATAAAGGACAATTACCGAACGTATATAATCTGTTTCACAGTTGTTAAACAAGTCAAGCAACTTTATATTTCACAGCACCCGAGACGCTGCACAGTGACAGTGCTATAAAGAAACAATAGCACAGTACACTAAATGTAGCCCTAATAGCAGAGTGGAGTGATTCATCTGACAACAAAAACACCAGCATCTTCCCACGCCTCTAAATTGTAGTCTAGACACATTTAACACTAATAATACGTCACAGTTTGATCACTTTCCAGTAATATGCCTTACTTACCTAACTTTAAGCTCGACATGGTTACAACATTCCTAATAATTCACTGAAAATCGCACAGCTTAATACATGTCACTGTTAGATGTTTGGATAATATAATAAACACTAAAACTCTAGCAGACAAAATTTATGACCATGAATTGTCGCTCACAACCAACGCGGAACAATACTGAACACTCTTAAAAGGTGATTGAGGCTACTATAAACCTGTTTTAACATAGCGATGCGTTTCTGTTTCCGAAACTCTTCATCGATATTATACCGAGTATTTTCCTTATAACAACTTGATTGCCAATGGAAGCAGATGTTCCCGAACTTTTCATAATCGATATTGACAGAAGGTATTGATATGTCATATTTAGATATATCTACTGAGCAAGATAAACAAATCACAAGATGGTAATATCAAACTCAAAGGATGACTGGTTGCTCGCATCTCAAATGCTTCAAATACCAGGAAAGTTATTAATGGCAATAAAAACTTTAATGGAAAAGGGATTATCGATATTACCAGATAATTTTTGGTAAGTTCCCAAAGACAGTAACAAGAGAATATGACGGTATAAAACCTAACAAAGTTAGCTTGAACAGCCGCTACTTGCTAGAAAACTTACCCATTTTCTTTTATGTCAAATTCATAGAGGAAGAAAAGTGTTCCAATCTAGGAATGCGATCCTTAGTATATAGAGTTTCATAGCTTTTACTATGCATATATATGCATTAGTAGTCTTTAATACTTTTAGTAAATGTAAACATTGATAACTTTAGAGGTAGCTATTGTTTGCCTGAACCAACGTTAAGCAGCAGGTGCTTTTCCATTGATTGTCAAAAAGTATAAGGTCTTCCACTTAAGTAAACAGTCAGCGTTGGAGAGACGACGTAAGTATATGTTCTGATGCATTGTACCATTTTTTTTCTGAAGACTGTGGTCGAAATATGCATTTTCTTAAGCTGAGCTTTTGTGGCTTGCTTCTTGTGACCAACAGAGTAGATTCTATTTCGTCTACCTTGACTGACAGCAATGCACTGGGTCGTTCTTGTTTAATGGGCAAATTGGCCATTCAGTAGGTTGTTAGAAATTCAAGTGTCTCGGTGTCAATTTTCTTTCCTGAATGCTTCAGTCTATCAATCCTAATGTGTTTCTAGGTCACTGGTATTATGACCTAGTCTTAAGAGTTACTTCCCATTTTAGAAGCTAGGAACTGGTAATCGAAATGATAGTGAGCTTTTTACAATAAGAATAAGTTCTGAGAGGCAAGCATTGTACAGTTATTAAGGTTGTAGTTTAGGAGCACCACAGAAATTGTTCATGGATTTAGAAGAAATGCATAATAGTGAATTGAACATAATAGTAAACGCAATTGAAACCAGGGAAGCATAATTTGGAGCATTATTTTTATTCTATGAGTTATGAATGATGGTGGGGATTCCTTAGATGCCCCTGAAAAATATGGGTCAGCGTTAAACAAAACTAGAAATGAACAAAACGCATGCAAACCTCACCACATTTCACTAAGGGGGAGATTTATCTTGGTTTTTAATATCATAGTATAAATTTACTAGCAACGTTGTTTTAATCCCTTTCAAGTTATATTGGTTACTTATAATGGGAAGAATCAAACACAGCAGACAAACTTCACAACACCTGAATGCATAGAATGCCATTAACATTTAAGTATTTTTCAGATGACATTAAAAATGGTAGATTTAGATTATCTGTGGAAGTTAGGTAAGGCTTTCATGGGTTTTGGTGTCTGTGTACTCCTGTAAGGTAAAGCAGTTTTCCTTTTTTACTATTCTCATGACCTTTACATTGCTTGCAAACATATCCATGTAAGAGTCCCATACCTTTTAAGTCATTTGCATAGATCAAGAAGAGTATTGATCTCAGGACAGAAATCTGCAGCACTTCACTGGTAACCTTGATTCATTTTGGGAATGCTTCTCTGAGATGTGTTCTTTGTTCCCCTCCACCTAGATAATCAGCCTATTCATTGAGTCATCCCACATATTCTTATTTCTTGTACTTTTTGTACCATAGAGAAGATTTTTGAATCAGTTTCTGGCATTCACACTCTCTTCTTTAGACCATTCCAACCATCCATGAATGTCACACTAAACCAGTTTACCCTATCATCCTCTTTCTTAGCTTATGATCACGCTGATTTTTATTATCATCATTATTCCTTTGATTTGGGAACTTTAAGGCTCTTAGGTCACCCCTGTTTCTTCTCTCCCTGAAGGTAAACAGCTATACAACCATCAACTTTCATTACACATCAGTACTTTGAATTTCAGTACCATCTTGGTTGCTCTTTGAATTTTAGTACCATCTTGGTTGCTCTTTGAAGCTCTTTCAAGAGTTATACAGTGGGTTACGTGTTGTCAGTAGGTTAGGCTAGGATGTATGATTTGGTCGTGAAACCATAGAAAGGTCTGTGAGGCGTGTTTGTGATTAGTGGGGCCCTGGTTTCAATGCATTACACATTGCAGCTAGAGAGTTAACGTGAGTTAATGAGGCCATTTCCTCATCTGTTCCTTGCACTTCCTCGCTACCAAGGAAAATGGCAAACAGGTATGAAAAAAACAATATTTATGACAATATTGAAGGCAGTATGGGTATTTACTATAATCTTATGCGAATTTTCAACATTTTCTAGTATTTCATGAGGTATGAATTATTTGACTGAGAAACAGGATCCAGGAATTTAGCCCGTTCATAAGATGGAGACAGCTTGCATATCAGTAACTATGTACAAAGGCCTAACAGGAAAGTAATAGAGAGCATAGAAAATGACAGTTATAGAATAGTGCTTTCAAACCAAATGAGTGATATGTTGATGGAAACTTTCAAAAGAAGGAACAGAAAACTGATGATACAATTGTTCATCTATATAAAAGAATATTGCAGTCTTTTGTGGTCACAAGTTAAACAGATGGAAAAAGAAAATTAGAAAATATAGATATACTTCACAAGCAAAATATATCAAACACATGAAAGAAGAGAATGATGATATATGCTTGAGAGTAAGCAGAAGGCATGAAAAATAATGACAAATCTAAATGCTTTTCAACAAGGAAGGTATAAAACTATTAGATATGTAGTTATTTCTGGGAATGTACTCGACAGATATTAGATGAAATCATATAAATTTCTGGAAAAGAAACTTAAAAGATTATTCCATGCAAATCCAGTTGAATTAAGAAAGATGCAGAAACATTTAAAACTCATGGCTGAAATCAGTCTGATGAACTCAGAATTGATGAAAATGCTCTGCCTAAGAGTGGCTGCCAAGAGTAATAGCATTATTGAACAAACATGCAGTGAGTACAAGATGCTATCCCAGCCTTTCTGGCAAAATCTCATTGTAAGCACTCATAGATGCTCTTTCTCTTTTTGTACCTTAGGTCTGGGTGGCTTAGGAATGCAGAGCTGAGATGAATTATTGAGTTTGTTACAAGGGAGTTGGCTGATTTTGTTATATTGAAAATGTAGTCTGAGTTTGATTAAAAGACAAGTATATATAGTTGAATTCTTATGGAGGTGAAATAGGGATTACAAACCTTTCATTATCATATCAGAGTGAGAAAGTGTGATATTTGGGAAAATGAGACCTCCATATATCTGCAGTGACTACTTTCCCTTATTCTGCTATATTTTTCTTGGAGGTATATGCACATTTTTCATATTTTTTCTGTCCTCACAGTTATGGGATAGTGCTGTGAGTGTGTAGTTGCACTCAGAGGACTATGATGAGAGAAACCACATTATGTTTTACTTGAGAATAAACAGTATCCTTACTCATGTTCTACTGTTCATATGTAAACCTTAATGTACCCTTATATTGATTATTTGATTTCTTCTACCCCATGGCAGACACTGGTACAGGGACCATGATTAAAAACCCTGCCATGTGTGAGTCAGCAAATGATGATATGATTTATGTTCTTGGTGGCTGCTGTCCATTAGAAAAGACAGCCTTATTTTATCTTTTGCATTGTCTACACTGATGTAGATTTACAGTTGTGCAGTAAAGATCTTGACAGTATGCTGTTGGTTGTTATGCTTAATAATGACTTATTTTATATGCAGATTTGGTTACTGTTTAGAGGTAAGGATTACTACTATTAGAACATTTTATTCCTCTACTCGTGCTATTTTTGGAAATTTGTGATCAATTGAAACATATTTTTCCCAATCCCATACACATTTCTAAAGGATTTTATTAATAAGAACCCTGACTTATTATGAGCACCTTTGAGAAAAATCACAATTTTTATCATACTGCAGTGGGAATTAAGGCCCTAAAGTGTTATTTTTATATGGCTGCCAAAATTTTCTAGTATTGTTTTTTATATGTTGTCTGTAAAGAAAAAATAGTTTTTCTTCTTTAGTTTTCATTGATGCTACAAAATTTTTAGGCAATGGTAATTGTTTCAAAATACAGGCTGCAAAAATTTTGCAGTTGTATTATGGTATGGTAATGACATTGTCATTTATTGTCTGTAAACAGTTGGGATCTTTCATGTATAAACAATATGCTCACACTTTCATTGGCTAATTATTTTGAAATTTTAGTTTTTTCTGTATCATGACCCTGTACAGGCCAAGTTCAGTAATGGGTGTTCTGGCTTTACTGTTAAAGGGAAAAATGGGCCAGAAAAAAGTGGGATATTGTTTATTTGTGTGGTGAGTGTGGGTGACAGTGTTCTTTGCCTCTAGTTTGGAAATTGAATTGTCATTTTGGGCTTGAGGTTCATGCGACATACAATGTTTGTAATGTTAGAGAGATGGGTGATATGCAGAGTGTAGATAAGAAAGTATAGCATGTTTGAGGAATGTGGATTCAAATGCATGCATGTCTTGTGGGGTAGAGTTTAAGATAAGGTTTGGGGGAAGGGACAGTTCTTTAGTGCTTTTTGAGTCATTACAGTGTTAAATGTCTTGTCAGTGTGGTGTTTGCTGGAAGAAGGTGGGATCTGTGAGTACGGCTTGCAGAAGTGTGAGGCAGGAGTATGCTTGATGGTCATGAAATGGTTTGGCTCATGCTACTGCAAAGAATTGGGTGCCCACATGTTGGGTTAGGATTGTATAGTATTAGTAATATTTTAGTTATGTTCTGCAGTTTGGGTGATTTCAAAATAGCATGATTGTTTGAGCAATCTGTTTTGTGTGGTTTGTTGTTTTGTTATTGTTTTTGAATGGGTGCGTGAACGTGTAATGTATCTTTTGCTTTATATTGGACAGAAATGGATTTGGCTAGAAATGGACAATTTTTCAAACATGCACAAAAGTAAAGCTGTGATATATCATTTGATTCACCATTGCAGTTGTATCATACACCCATACGTAGAGTCCATTTTATTTGTTTGGCTGTGACTGTAGTGCCATGAATCTAGTCATATAGTGTGTAATACATTTGTATTCAGTTATGTATTCCAAATTTTAAGAAACTGATTGATTTTTGTTATCAGTAGTGGAGGTAGAGAAGAATTGGTATTGATTCTTGTTATCAGTAGGAGAAGTAGAGAAGGGATTGGTAAAGTTGTAGGAATCAGAAAAAATTAAAGAAAAATGAGAATTTTGCTTCATTGTCCCAAGAATGGTGGTAAAACAGCCACTCCTCATGTTTTAGTCTCCATACAGAAACTTTGGGAAGACCCAGCCAGCTACATGCTGCAGGCCCATGTCTTACATGCATGGAGCAGTGTTTATATCTCAAAATTCAGAGGAACACTCCTTTTAAGTGTGAGACATCTGTTGTTCATTTTCAGTGAATTGCATGGAAAAATATATCATAGTATCCATTATACATGGACCAATTGTGTTACATTTTAGGAAAAGCAATGAAAAAGATGTGTTCATGTATTACATAATGTATAACTTTATTGAACAAAAAAATACCAGGTTCAAAATGGGATTGAAAAAATAGTGCACTCTCTTTGACAGTGGCACATAGTACAAAGTAACCTTTGGCAGTCAGTAGTTACATAATATTTAAGGGAAGTGTACAACATTTGCAGACAGTTACAGAAACTATGGACAATGTTAATTCACTACATGCTGATAAAGCATGAAATAGTATGCATTGGGAGGTATTTTAAGCATTTGCTTTGACTAGTGTTTCCTGGAACAGAGGCTGTTTGTTGGTCCCTAAGTGTTCCTTTATTCATAAAAAGTATGGCTTTGCAGTTTCTACTGACAAGATAATTAGGCAGTGAATAAGAGTACATTAGTATCTATGTATGTAGAAGGTATTTGTGACAAATTTGATCTGCACAGGTAAATTATAATATGAAGGTTATTGTTCTGGTGTTGATTGATTTGGTGGAATTCATAGTTACAAATTAGGTTCAGATTAGTCTCTTAATTAGTATCTTTGCAAGCTTTGCTTGGAGAAGTGATAATGTACCTTGAAGTTTAGGATTTTTTTGTGGAAAAGGACCAGAATTAAACTGAACTCAACCTGTGAGAAAATATGGATAAGAGCAAAGCTAACATATCCAGGCCAACATGTCTTGCTAAGTTTGAAGGTTATAAAACTTTCACGTTAGTATTACCATCTTGGGCCTAAAAAGTTTACATACTTAAAACTAGGAAAAAAGTTGGTTAGAGCAAACTTAGGATATTACAACAAATAAGGGATACTTACATTAGGTGGATTTTTTTGTTTTTCAACTTAAATCATATTAGTTAAGAACAGGTGTGCATTTTAGAGTAACTTGTTTAATTGATGGCATGCAGTTTCATTACACTTGAAATCTGCTTGTGAAAATTTGTATTGGAAGATTTTTCTTCATGATTCCTTTTGATATAGAAAGTATATAATTGTCATTGTATTTTGACATAGCACACTTTTTAAGCCTTGTTAATTGGACATAAATAATCAGTAAACTTTTTTTTGCGAAGGATTGTTTTGTATTGTTTTTCCTAGGATGTACATATGTATCTGAATAAAGTTTACAGAGATTAGGTATGTGTAAAGGGAGGTGTGAAGGCATTACCTTGATTTTATTTGACGTATTTACTATATAATCCATATAGGTGTAATTTGTTTCTATGGGTGAGATTACATAGATTTTCAAATCTGAATCCTGGTTTGACACTGAAAATCCTATAAGCATTCAGACACTCAACAGGGAGTAATTTTTTTTTTGTCATAGCTACTTAATCCGTGTGGGGAACAGAATGTTGAATGGATACTTAAGGGTTAGACTGCACTGAATGGAGTTTAATATAAAGGTATAGGGCATTTGAGTAAAAAAGTCACCCTTGGTAAGGCTCTATAATCGAAGTAGTCTTGTTGAGGAACTCAAAGGATCCATCAGTGATTGCAGTGCAGACGTGAAGTTTCAGGATCATCTGGAGAAAGGGTCCTAAGGTCTCTCATTGATAATCATAAAAGTTAATGAAAAAAATTATATTAGGTGAAGTCTCGCAAACTTTGTGTTCAAGCTTTGTGATTGAAAGTCCCTTTCTGAAAATAGATAGGTGGGAAAGGTGTCATTACTACCCTCAAAAGATGTTAGTCCACAAAAAGTTGCAGAATGTTAGTACAAAAAACGTTGCAGTGACTACGCAAAGGGGAAATGCGGTTGTTACTAGTACAAAAGTGGAAGAAGTTCTGCCCAGTGTGTGGGAAGCGCTATTGATAGTGAAGGTAAGTGAGTTGGATGTGCCAAACCAAACAGCTATGTTAGCCGAGGAATGTCACGCATTTGTCCATAGCCACTTTCTGGCGAGACGCATGAGTTGCCTCTAACACAAACCCATCCATCTTCCCCACAAAAGTAATTTTAGCTAATTCATGCAAAAGTTTGGTTCTTTACACCTTTTTCTCATTGTATTTCCAGTTTTCTAAAATATGTTATTTTACATTGGAAGCATGAGTGTTATAACTGGAAATGCAGTTATTAAAATCGTATTCTACTCTCATGGTGTAAAGGTTAGCGTTCTTGGTTGTGACACATTCATGGGCCACCCAGGGTCGAGCGCATAGGTTCAAATCCTGGTTGTGGTAGTCGATCCACAGTCAACCCAGCTGTTCATCCTTCCCTAAGGGTTGGTCGATAAATTGGGTACTTGGCTCAGGCTAGAGACAGTGTGAGCGAATTTGACCTTTTTTGTCTTTTCTTGTGTGGTGGGGTGGCGACAGGAATGGATAAAGACAGCAAGTATGAACATGTACATGTGTATATATGTATATATCTGTGAATGTATATGTTGAAATGTATAGGTATGTATATGTGTGTGTGTGGGCGTTTATGTATATACCTGTGTATGTGAGTGGGTTGGGCCATTCTTTCGTCTGTTTCCTTGCGCTACCTTGCTGACGCGGGAGACGGCGATTACGTATGAATATATATATATATATATATATATATATATATATATATATATATATATATATATATATATATATATATCACTAATGGGATGGCCTTGGTTAGGGCCTCATCTGCCGGTGCCGTCTCAGCTAACGTTAAAGAAATATTTTTTCTTCACTTTGGTGATAAAGAACGCTTTGGCAATAAAGATAATGTAAGGGTGGGTAAGTAAACAAATTAGTGGACATTTTACTGCACCGGAAGCATTTTTGTTTCCCTGCAAACCGTGCTCTCTTCCTAGTGAGTTATTAAGTTTCATCTCTCTCTCTCTCTCTCTCTCTCTCTCTCTCTCTCTCTCTCTCTCTCTCTCTCTCTCTCTCTCTCTCTCTCTCTCTCTCACACACACACACACACACACACACACACACACACACACATGCCAGTCCAATCAAGATGGAACGCTGCTACTTTGAAACATCTTTGATTTTGAATTCATCACTTTTCACTCGTTCCAGGCCTCTGGCACCCCATTAAGCAATTGTTATGGTAGTATTTTATATTTAAGTTCATAATTAAGGGAGTTGAATGAAAGGAAGGTTACAAGCTATAGGGTTACAGTCTCGAATGCTGGAGGAAGAGATGTGTATGATAGTATATGCATGGTGACAAGTAGAGGGAATAAAGAACAATGTTTTGAACCTGAAAGTGATCAGACAAGGACGGTATGGAATCATAAAGTCTAATAATTCCTGAAAACGTACTGGAAATGCTTAGACAAAGATGGGTGAGTGTTTAGTAAGGGAGTTGGAACGATATTGGCGATTCGAGGACGATTATATTTATTAAATGCGATACCTGATCTAAGAAACTTGATTTTGATGACTGTAGATAGATTCGAAAGAAGATAAGACACGTGATAGAAGATAATACCGGACCGGATGAACATACAGTAGTAAACAATGCCAGAGGAGTATCTGCTGAAAACAGTAGCATTATATAACTAGCAAGACAAGTGAGGAAACGAGGCAAGGCGTTCCATAGAAACTGCGTACATCATAAAGTGGTGAACAAGACGCTCTAGCTTTGCCAAAATAGCAAAATCTCGTCGAAGGTAGTACGTATGTAAGTAGGTACTCTCAGTTTGTATCTCATATTCTCTCTCTCTCTCTCTCTCTCTCTCTCTCTCTCTCTCTCTCTCTCTCTCTCTCTCTCTCTCTCTCTCTCACTGAATGGGAGACAACAGACATTAAACGGTAACGTTACATGGAATCTAAGCCTTCCACTGTGAGTTGTGTGAGGAACTGTGATGTGGCTGCTGGTGGGAGGGACTGTCAAGCCTGGCAGACACCATAGGCCGCACTTCCCGTTATGCCAGGTATGTATATTCGCAGCAACATTGTCGGTGGCGGCGCGACGGTGTGGCACGTGCTGTCTGGCGTTGTTGCTGTGGTGATGGTGTGGGGTTTACTGCCTGTTGTTGTAGTGGTGGTGGTGGTGTGTTGCTTACTGTCTGTTTTTGCTACTGTGGTGGTGGTGGTGTGTTGCTTACTGTCTGGTTTTGTTACTGTGGTGGTGGTGGTGTGTTTCCTGTGATGATGATGGTGTGTTGCTTGCTGCCTGGTCTTATGCTTGTGCTGGTAGTGTGGATCTTACTGTGTAATGTTTTTGGTGTGAGTGAGGCTTAACGCTTGTTGTTGTTGGGGTGTTGGTGGTGTGGTGTTTACTGAGTGGTGGTGTTGCTGTGGTGGTGGCGGCGTGGTGTTGTTGTGATGGTGTTCTGTGTTGTATGTGTTGTATCTTGTGTTGTTGGTGGTGTATACTGTCTGGCGTTCTTGCTGTGGTTATGGTGTGGTGTTGTGGTGGTAGTGTGGTCCTTACTGTCTGTTGTTATTGCTGTTATGGTGCTTACTATCTGGTATTGTTGCTGTCGTGCTGGTGGTGTGGAGGTTTATTTTCTGTTGCTGTTGCTGTGGTAGTGGTGGTTATGGTGTGCTTGTGGTTTGTTGCTGTGGTTGTGGTAGTGTGGAGGCTTATTGTCTGTTGTTGCTGTTGTGATGTGTTGCCCGCTGTTGATTTTAATGGTGTGGGGCTTACTGTCTGGTGTTGTTACAGCCGTGGTGGCGGTGATTTGGTGCTTATTGTTTGGTGTTGTTGTGGTTATTGTGTGATACTTTCTGTCTGGTATTAATATGGTAGTGATGGTGTGACCAGGGTGTACTGAAATAGTATTGAAGTATAGAGAGAAAGAGACAGAAAGAAAACGTAAAGCTGGGGTGAAAGAGGCACTGGGGTCTGAATCTTTAAAGGGCGAGAGAAGTGCATCAGAAAGACTTAATTGGACTGATATGGTGTATAGGGGTGACATGCTGTCAGTGGGCGAAGTTAGTGCATATGCAGTTATCATGGTAAACCTTGTAATAGTTTGGCTGTGGTTGGTAGGCCCTGGTTTCTGTACATCATACATGGCAACGAGTAGGTGTGTGCAGTTTAGATCATTGTTCATATATTACTAACGCTACCTCACTAAGGTGAGAAAAGCACCTAGACATTAAAGAAATTTTTTTAGTACATCCATCATTACTTTTTTCTTTCTTTACGTAGCATTGATTTGAAAACGCAAACAGTTAAACAGCATCATGTAACAGATTCTAACCCCATGTAGTCCACCAGTATCTTTAGCAAACCTGACTTGCATAATGCTGGCTCAGGCCCGGACATTGGTCACTGCCTGGCTGGCAGCTGGCGGGTATGTGGTGCGGGGAGTCATTTACCTCACATGTGAGACATCTTATTAGAACCCTGAATGAAACTGCTCTCCCTTTCTTTTGAGCTACCGTGACTGCGTTATAAGTATTGTGGTGTGTGTGTGTGTGCAGATATATTCAGTAATTTGATTTCTTCATTTTAGGTATGATTCAGATTACTTTTTCAAATTTCCTGCAGTCACTGTTCTAATGTTTCATTTTTTTCATCGTTCTTTCTTCTTACCTAGCTAGTTCAATTCATTCTTCCTCTGGCCGTCATTACGATATTGTATCTCTCTTGATACAGCATCTGTCACACTATCGTGTTTAGGATTGTTGGCTATAATTTCAGTTTCGTGTAGGGTTTCCAATGTGAAGAGTGTTTGTTCTTGTTAGTGTGTGTGGTTTTGTGTCTGTATTTATTTGTTTATAGGTAGAGTGGTGGTGTGCAGGTTAATGTGAGTTAGTATTGCTCATTCCTGACAGGATATTACTGTGATTGTTGCCTGTGTTTACTCCTTTTCTCTTTATCTCAGCATCTTTGTCCTCGCTTCCCTTCGTTACCGCCCCTTACTTACTCACCCCACCTCCCTCCCTACATTTACCTTTCCTGTCGTTTCTTATTTCTCTGCTTTAACCCCTTTGTTTTTCACGTTCTTCATTACCCTTCATCCCCTAATAGCCCTTTCCTTATTTTCATGTCACCCACTTCCCTTCCTACTTTTGTATTTCTTAGCTAGAGCATTTTTCCTCATTTATAACCTCTCCCCTTCCCTTCCCTTCATTCCCTTCCTCCTTTCCCTTCCCTTAACTTTTCTCCTTCTCTTCCCTTATCCTCTCCCACATCTTTGTTCTTCTTGCCCTACCAACTGTGTAGATGGAACTGATAAGCCAAGTTGGTAGAATGCAGGTGGTATATTTGGTATCACTCATGTCCCTCTTCAACGCAGTTTCGGATGCGAGTAAATTGTTCATGTAGGAAAGACTTGCTTGACAGCTGAGTGAACATTTTGATGGTTGCTTTTGGTATTGCAGATGCTTTCACGCCGACAAGGTTTAATGTTCCCGAGAATAACGATACTGCCGCAGCCATCCAATCTCTGATTGCACTACTCGGTGCTTACCAGCTGTGGAAGAACTTGGTGTTGTTGTAAATGTTTAAGCCTCCGAGGAATTACTACCGTGTTTGCAGGTCTTTTGTCACAGAACTCGGATAATTCTTTCTGAACGTACTTATAGCGGCTGCTGCACACACGGTCCACAGAGAAAAGGACAGATAGCAGGTATCGCCCGTTTACCATTGTTAGTTTGATGGCCTTGGTTAGGGCCTCGGTTGCCCGTGCCGTCTCAGCTAACAAAAAAAAAAAAAAAAAAAATGAAGTGAATATATTAATCTTTGGAAGGATGTAGTAGTAGTGATATGCTTAAGAAAAAAGATCAGAATTTAGAAGGGAAATAAATCCTCTACAAAAATCCCTTTAAGAACAAAGGTTTGAAGAGCCTATCGAAAACATGACGCAGGTGTCTTTAAAGTCGCAGCTCTGCCACAGTTGGTACATACGCTCGTGCAGAAGAAAGGGGATACAGACCACATTTAGTAATGTGGTGGTTATTGTTTATGATTCACTTAATTCCATATGACATTTTGGTTCAGTAGTCTTGTCTGAGTTCCGTCTCTGGTAGTTTCAGTCTACTGAAAGCTTCAGGTAAGACGAAATTCAATATATCGGTAGTGAGATCTGGCAAGTCGATCAGTTTTATGGGAAATTGATTATGACATCGATCTGTTATGATGACATTAGCGAAGTAAACAGGGTGTAAAGGCCGCAAGGTGATGACCAGCTGGTGACGGGACAGTATGCAGTTTGTACTGCCTATATGTATGCAGTATATAGGTACGGCTTCCAGCAGCCTATTGTCGTGCTGTGGAGGTTATGTGCTTCGTTGTCACGTAAATAGTAAGAAGCTTTACTACCGCCGGCATTAAAAGATGAATCAGCAATGACATAGTCTTTCGCTTCTAATTTAAGTACCAGCACTAGTATTTATACTCACACAAGCTGTCACTGTGACGTCTGTCACCATCTTACCTAACCACCCCCGCTCGCTACACCCTCCACTGTGTACTACCACTAAAGCATTATCGCAATTTTCTCTGCTCATAATCTAAGTGTAAGAGCGACAGTGAACACCACCATCCAACTATTCTAAACGAATAGACTAACCAGCCATCCTGCGCGTCCGTATACCCATAGGGCTCCCCGCGTTCGTCGGCAGGTCTCCTGTAGAAGCCACACGCCGTGGTTAGTTGACTGAGTAGAAACCTTAGGAGCGTAAACACTCTTGTGAGCTTGGTGATCGACCCCGACCGAGAGAGTCGGAGCAGAGAAGCACCGTGAGGTTGTGTTTTCGTACGTGGCGGGTGACGAGTTACTGATAGTGTTGTGTGACGGGTAATGTCGGTAGATGCCGTAACCACGGCGTTTATGGAGTCATCAGCGTCCGTTGGCGGTGATGGTGTTCCTACGCAAGGGGTAACAGTTGTTGGGTCGTAAGCTGAGCTGAGTTGCCGTCCTTATTAATGCATTATGCCATATCGGGAGTAGACCTCCTCGCCGATATCCACACCGTACCGTAACGGTCGTTGTGAGTGTAGACGCCAGTGTTTCATGTCACCATCGTCGTCCACATTCTCTAATTAGTATCATTGTAAACATGAACATCTGGATAGAAGTGTGTGTGTGTGTGTGTATTACCAACTCAGCAACTGGTGTTCGACAACTCTTACGCCGAGACGAGAAGACATAAAACAGCGAGCCCAGTGGCACAAAGGGGTGGACTTAACGAAGCAGGCCGATGGATACATGACATATACGCAAAGTACTGAACCAGGACATAGGAGGAGTTGACAGCAGAATAGAATGAGGTATATGTTAACATTCAAAATAGGTAGCAAAATAACCACTTGGAACGAAGGAAAAGCATAAAAGGCGAACGCAGAAATAGATGAACAAAATGCATGCTTGCCAAGATATAGACCAGTAGGGAAGGAGAAACAGAGATTATGATATAAAGAGCACAGATAGCCCCAAAAAGGACAAGTTTATTCAGCAAGGCACAGAAGCAAAGATTGATTTTGATTGATTTTTTCTTCAAGAGTGGCGATTTTTTTTTTTTTTTGTGCACATACTCATCGTGTGGGCGGTGGCACAAAAGAGTATATAAGAGCTCACAAAAGAGAGGGAGAGACAGGGCAAACTGATGCAGTCGGACAGACTCGGAAAATAAAGGCTCATAACCCAACGAAAGGGGTGAACAGATATGGAGAAAGATGGCTGGACTCACGTATAAACAGACGGACGGGGACACTAACAGTAATTCGGACAGACAGATTGGGACATATCTATCGTTAGAACTAGACAGACACCCACGTTTCAGCTGACGTTTTCTTTCTTTATGTATATTATGGACAAGTAAAGCAGCAGGGGAAACCTTGTAAACAAAATGTTGGGTGGAGGTGGCTGGAGGTAACTATGTAATTAATCGAAAATTTTATGCTCCCAACGAACTCCCTTAAGCGGTGAAGGAGCTTGTCTTTATTAATGGATAGAATTTGATGGGAGGGCAAACGTCACCCACTGGAAGGGTGTGAGTGAGAGATAATATGACGAGATTTTTGCCAAAAGACAGTGCTAACGCGTAGCATTCATCGCAGGAAGTTATATATATGTAAAGTTACGAAGTGTTGTTCACTGTTATGTATGAGATGGCAGAGATTGTATGTTTGTGGAGAGAATGAAAGCCAGGTGGGGTTGAGGCATTAAGTAAAGACAACTACTTAGGCTAAAGGAGTGATACATGACAGCCATTGAAGTGCTGGTTCACTCCGCATCCCACATTAACCCTTCCGATACCACGCCACGTAGTATCTGCGAGGGAGTGTACTGGTGCATATGTTGAGAAAGCATAAGATATAATCCAGCATCATGGTGTTACCTAGGAACTCTTTCCAGAGGCTCCCGCGATCCAAGGCTGCTGCGTTGCTTTCAGTAACAGGGAAATTGTGGACGCCCTTGGTGTGAAGTTCTCTGACGATACTATACTCGCAGTGATACAGCCTCGCCTATTGTGACTTTTTCATTCGCGGTTTAACCTCATGCGGACGGAGCCATGTAGCGCCCCAGCAACTTGTCACCTGTGTAAGTGGATTAAATAAAGACGGGCGTGATCCGGTGTAGAGAGATGTAAGCCTTTAATCCTCTATCACTTTAATTCAGTCTACCAGTATTTTTAACGCAGTCCAGAATAACATTTCGCAACAGCGTTTGGTAGTATAATAATCCAAGGGTAAGAGTGCTAAACCAATTTTACCGGAAAGGCTTCTAGTAATATATATATATATATATATATATATATATATATATATATATATATATATATATATATATATATATAGAGAGAGAGAGAGAGAGAGAGAGAGAGAGAGAAACTAAACTTTAGTTCAAGAACCTCGCTTTGTAGGTGTATGGGGCATGAAAAACCAAGGCAGAATCTCGTCGTAGGTACGAATCTCTCTCTCTCTCTCTCTCTCTCTCTCTCTCTCTCTCTCTCTCTCTCTCTCTCTCTCTCTCTCTCTCTCTCTCTCTCTCCTTGTTCTTCAACATTCACCTCACTCATTCCCAGTTCATTCGCCCATCATTCTGTGTATGTATATACACAAATATCCATCCTTCCCATTATCCTCCATTTGATCGTCCACATACGTGCAATGTAGCTCTCCATCCCTCCTTACAATCTCTTCATCCATCCATCCATTTATCACGTCTTCTTTAACGTTGTTTCCCCGCCATCCATCCATGCGGTCAAGCACACCTGTGTGCCGCCCCTGCCCGCGCGTGTCAGGAGGCCAGCTGGTGTATATGTGTATATGCTCATTACAGTCCCTCCCTCCGTTGTGTGTATATGAAGCACTAGTGAGTGTGGTGGTAACGGTAGTGGTGTGTGTGTGTGTGTGGCTGCGTCTTTAACGGTGGCGGTGCGGCGCGTGTGAAAGTAGTGGTGTTAGTACAGCCTGCGTGTTCTTACGGATGTAACGTGTGTGTGTGTGGGTGTGTGTATGTGTGTGTGTGTGGCTGCGTCTTTAACGGTGGCGGTGCGGCGCGTGTGAAAGTAGTGGTGTTAGTACAGCCTGCGTGTTCTTACGGATGTAACGTGTGTGTGTGTGTGTGTGTGTGTGTGGCTGCGTCTTTAACGGTGGCGGTGCGGCGCGTGTGAAAGTAGTGGTGTTAGTACAGCCTGCGAGTTCTTACGGATGTAACGCGCGCGTGTGTGTGTGTGTGTGTGTGTGTGTGTGTGAGCTACTTGACTGCAGTGGCGTCATCTTCACACGTCCCTCGCGGCCCAGGAGCCTCTGTCCCATAGTGTTTGATATGGAAGAGCATTTTTAATCTCTAGCGTCCACTCCCAGCGAGAAGTTTGTTGACGTGCAGGAACTGGAGTGTTTGACCTCCGTCCGTCCCTGATGGGGATGTGCAGGGGTTCAGATTGTTTAGATATCAAGAGTTTATTTTCGTGAAAACATGTCTTTCATCCACATACAGTTAGGAGGCTGCATTTACGTTGGTTCGTTCGTTTGTTACTAGGTGGCCACTTGTGCTGACCATTGCCAGTCAGGTACACCTGCCTCCCTTCCTCCCTCACAACTTTTATTTGCAGGCAGATACGCTTCCTCCCTCCTTCCCTCACAACTTTTATCGTCAGCCAGATACACTTCCTCCCTCCCATCCTCACAACTTTTCTTGCTCCGCCTGTGTTTCCCTACCACTTGCAGTTATGGTGGTAAGGCTTGGCAGTGTTAGCCAGTCATTTGGCACGACTAGATACACACAGGATAGTAATGTACTTGAGTGTGTGTGTGTGTGTGTGTATAAGACTGCCAGTTTTATCTCGTGTGGTGATGCAGGAACAGTCACAGACTCGTGTCGGACTAGATATGCTTCCAGGTGACGATGGAGGCTCCTCCTAGGCTCAGCTCTAAGGCTACGTGTTTGATATAGACGTCAGTAACCTGATAATTGTGACGGTTACCATCACATTCGGGTAGAGGCTGAACCTAGTATTAATTTCACTTGTGGTGGTAATTATGACTTGACTCATGTGAGAGTAATAGTTACTTAAGTATTTACTGAGTGTTACGGTGAAGCCTCAGACCAGAAGGAAAACAAAGGATGGAGATGAGCCATGAGAAGTGTGCTTGCAGGAAATATTGAAACTTTAAACATAATGAATATGAATATATACACACACTCCCCAGCCATACCGCGGCTAGGTGAGTGTAGGAAGACGTAACGGTAAAGGTTGAGGCGGTCAGTCGTGTGCTGGGTGTGGGGAGGGCAAATGTTGGCGGCTTAGGAAATATTACAGTGTACCTCTGAGGATGATGGATGTGTGGTTAATGGGGAGTGGGAGTGATGGAAACCTGCGGTGGTGTGAGTGAATCCTGTTGCCTAGTCAGAGGTCATATCATCGTGCTAATATAAAACATATCGAGATAGATTTCACTAGAACCTTTACATATCGTAAAGTAGAGAAAGAGAGAGAAAAAAAAGAGAACGCATTGCTATTCCCATGAGTCTTGGATTCCTTTTGGGGGATGAGGGAAAAGGGTAGGGCGCATTGCCCCTCTTCACCTAGTGGCCGGTGTAGCACACGAGGCTTCGGGGCATAAATACTTCCTACTGTGGGGCCAGGAAACAGTAACAGGAACAACTTTTTCTTTCTGTGCATTAGATAATGCGAATGAAGGAACTTATATATATATATATATATATATATATATATATATATATATATATATATATATATATATATATATATATATACACTCAAAAGCACAGATAAACGGAAAATACGATGTCATGCGCTCTCGTACAATCATGCTGGCAGTGTTGACGATGTGATTATGCGAAAAGACCTGAGGCTTCGTACTTTCCCTTTCCTCTTTGGTGTTACCTGCTTCTTATATACACTTGCTACTTGTTTCTTTTTTGCACACACACACACACACACACACACACACACACACACACACGTACGTGTATCACTGTCCTCACCTCAGGTACTGGTGGTGGTGGTTTGAGGGCCTGCTGGGTGCTGGGTGTGTGTGTGTGTGTGTGGGGTGAAGGGGTCAGGCAGAATACTGATAACACACATTAATACTAAATCTCTGTTTGTCTTTGTCTCGGCAGGTTGGACTGGCGGCCTGCGACGTGCCTTATGCTCATGACACAGTAAGTGTATGTGTGTGTGTGTGTGTGTGTGTGTGTGTGAGACCCCCCCCCTCTCTCTCTCTCTCTCTCTCTGTATCACACACACACATAACCTGCTCTACTTGCGGCATCCCGAGGGTGTTTACCTCTTGCTTGGTCGTGTGTCGACCTTTCTGAGTACATCCGGGCATGTCTTTGTGCGCCCTTGCATACCTCCGTGCACCTCTGTTTACCTAACTTTACCGTTTTCTGCTCTGGGCATGTCTCTGTGCGCTCATGCTTACACCTGTGCACCTGCTGGTAACGTTCTGTGCGCCGGTGCATGCCGTAAGGCACCTATCCATAGCTCTGTGTGTATCTTTGCATACCTATGTGCACCTCTCCTGACTGCTCTGTGAACCACTGAATGCCATGATACAACTGTGGATGTCTGTGCACTCCTTTGCACCTGTGGTCACTTCCCTGTTCATATATTCGTACATTTGTGCTCCTGTGTACCCCTGTTGATGCAACCCAGATGACCTGTCCACTCAGTTCTCAGATAAGTATACTGCCCTTTAAACCTGTGTTTATACTTTTATGTCTTCATGACCCCACGAATGACTTGTTCGTGTTTGTCTGTGTCCCTGTGCATGGATTGTGTACCCGTTCGTGTGTTTCTGTGTCCTTGTGAATGGCTTGTGTACTTGTTCGTGTGTTTCTATGGCCTTGTGAATGGCTTGTGTACTTGTTCGTGTGTTTCTATGTCCCTGTGAATGACTTGTGTACTTGTTCGTGTGTTACTGTGTCCTTGTGAATGGCTTGTGTACCTGTTCGTGTGTTGTGTCCTTGTGCATGGCTTGTGTACCTGTTCATGTGTTTCTATGACCTTGTGAATGGCTTGGGTACTTGTTAGTGTGTTTCTGTGTCCCTGTGTATGGCTTGTGTACCTGTTCGTGTGTTTCTGTGTCCCTGTGAATGGCTTGTTTACTTGTTCGTGTTTTTCTGTGTTCCTGTGTATGGCTTGTGTACCTGTTCTTGTGTTTCTGTGTCCCTGTGCGTGGCTTGTGTACCCGTTCATGTGAAAGCACATGGGGATTGGACAGTCATACTTCACGAGGGTTAACTTATATATACATGAGTGGAAGAGTGGTGATAAAACATGACTAAGCAAGGAACCGAATTTACGGGTCCTTGTTTAATTGTGTTTCATCACTCCACCCTTCCACTCATCTGTCATCGATACCTAATATATATATATATATATATATATATATATATATATATATATATATATATATATATATATATATATATATATAGGGTTATATTTCTCTGTGGTTTAGGGTAGTGAGGTGTTGATTGTCTTGTCTAAAAAAAAAAAAAACACGTATGTCTGATGTTTGGAGATAAAGTCCCTTATTTAAGTCTTGCCATATACTAGAGATCCAGTTGGCCGGATATAAAGATATGACTATTTTTTGACGATTGTTTGACTAGAGGGACGTGGGTTGAAGAGTTTGTTGGGGGTGAGAGAGAGAGAGGGGATTTCTTTGAGGGGTCCTTGAAGGGAAGGGGTGAGGAATAGATAGTTATGAAAAGAGGTGAATTGTATGGAGGTGATGGGTCTTTGGGTTCGTTCCATACGTTCCGGTATCTATCGATGGCATGATGATCGTATGTGGTCGACGACTATCGAGTGGAGTTCACCAGACGACAGCATGCGAGTTCCTCTCTCTTGTCTGCGGGTTTAAATCGATGACGTTACTGTTATTTGCTCGTGGATCAATTCTCAGACAGCGGTGGAGGGCTGGGCTATATTTGCCCATCGGTCTGTGTCGTGTTTATTATGCATCGCGTTACCCTTGTCCCTGCTGGGCCGTGTACCACATCTGTACGGGCCCGCCGCTGCGCCGCTCTGCCTCCTCCCCATCCCTCCGCCGCCTGGTCGGCAGCAGCCAACTAACCTCACCACCATCCAGCCTCACGCCCTCACTCACCCCTGGTTAGATTGCCTTGTCTACGATTGACTTACTGTTGGCTTTAATGGCTCAGGGGTTAGTTTCGTTCGGTCTTCCCCTTAGGACCAGGGTTTAGTGGTACCACAACACTCCGGGGAAGTGTGTGTGTGTGTGTGTGTGTGTGTGTGTGGTGGGGGGAGGAGAGGTTAGGCGTGGTTGATGGTGGCGTACAAATCCTGGCGATGTGGGACTGGGGCACGGCCATCCCTGGCCTCCTTCAGCCTCGGAGGTTGAGTCGTCTGGTTGTGTATTCTGGTGACCTGAGGTGAAGTGTACCCGGGTTCGATATCAGGAAGTGAATATTCATGTCTCATTGATTTATATGTAAAGATGGCTCGTCGTGTGTCGTGCTCGGTGCTGTTCTGCCTGAGTTAAACTTATGCGTGCTGAAAACTTATGTACTGATATATATATATATATATATATATATATATATATATATATATATATATATATATATATATATATATATATATGTGTGTGTGTGTGTGTGTGTGTGTGAATCCCTGTCTTTCGAAGTTAAGCTGTTTGACCAACGGTCAGTCCATTTGACATGCTAGAACATAGCTTACCTCATAAGACAGTTCTCTGTAATTAAAAAAAAAAAAAAATACATTTCCCGTGATGGGGTAACTTGCCCAAACGTCGTCAGTGTTGTTGTCAGCTATGACCACATGTTTATATCATTATTCTCGAAAAGAAAACTCGCTGAGAGAAATTCCTGAGAGAATTAGGTTAGGTTAGGGTGTCGTGGTTCAAGGATGCGAGGCTTCTTCTCACCCGGAGAAAAATTATCCTCCTTTTTGTTCGCACTCTCCAAACCTACCCAATTTTTTTTTCTTTTTGCCTCTCATTTCATTCTAATTTTCGTCTTTCAGAGCGTAGTTCTTTAATAACTTCGAGGCCAGTTGTAAGTTAACTATAAAATGGAGCGAAAAGATAAAGAAAATTGCGGGAGAAGAGGAAAAATAACTTAAAAAATAGTTTTCGATGGAGTGGAAGAAAAAAAAATCTGCATTTTAAAGAATGTGCAGATGGTTGCTGTAGGTCAAGGCATTAAGAACGGCAAGAACTGCAGAGCTTGGCCGTACAGGGGAAAGAAACTCCCATCACAGCGGCTTACCCTTGAGCTGCCAGCGGCCACACAGTAATCGTGTGACGCACTGGCTTGCCGAGTATTACGTGGTCTAGCTAATGGCAACGGCACATATTCAGCCAGTTCTTTGGAGCAGAAGCCAGAATGATTGCTGTATAAGGCAAGTGGGTCACATATTGGATTCAGGTTGGGTAAGTTGATAACTAGAACTACTTTAAACCTGATCCTGTGTAGTATGTAGTGTAAGAGCCTTGCCAGGTGTGAGAGCAGTACTAATGTTATAGACGAATCGGCCAGTATAAAGCGTACGAACTATTCAGAGGAGAATTTTCGGCCTCTGTAGGCGATGTTTTTGGCTAATTGTGTAATGTGGAGTTTCCAATACGATTACATGTTATGATGATTCGAGTATGTTCATTAGCTGAAGTAGGTGGGTCTACAGATCCGAAGCAAGTCGTGAGGAGACTTAGAAAAGAAACCGGGGACTAAATAAATGTGTTATAGGTATTAAACCCAAGTGGCGGCTGTCTCTGGGAATTCTTTATCCATATTTTCGTTTAAAGAGAGATATGTCGAATATAAGTCGAGCGAGAGAACACGAAAGAAATGAGAAGGAAATGGAGGAATGAAGTGTTTAGTAGCCGTCTGTGTACCCTGATGCATTTGATTATCTGTCGAAGATTTACCGTTAGTGAAAAAGGAGGAAGAGCGTAGGAGACACGACAGAACCTTGAGGGACAACGCTATTGACAGGTAGAGACTTCTCTATACCTGAGGAGGCAGACCGGCCAGAGAAAGAGGGCTTGATACTAGAGAACAGAATGAGGGAGGAAGGCGACAAGAGAGGAGCCTTGTGCCACACCTCATCAGAAGCTCTCGGTTCATTAAGAGTTACAGCAGAGGAATCCACAACGTTTTGTCAGACATTAGTAAGATGGGAAAGGTTATCCCCAGTGAATCTCGCCTTACAGAAGCGACATCAGTGTTGAGAGTGAAGGCTGTAAGGTTGAATATGTTTTAAGAAATTAGTAACTGACGAGAGTTTTTGGAAGGCATAGAGCTCCACTGGAGTTGGGACAGCAGGACAATATCTGTGAGGGTTAGAACGGTCACCCTTTTTTTAACTCCTAAGATGAAGGAAAAGTTCTATTTTTTTTCAGCAGGAACGGAAAAGACGAGCAAGTACGGAAGCACACTCCAAAACCTGATGAGGGATGCCATTCGGTCCATTATCCTTGTTTGTAGCAATACTGAGAAGTGCATTTTGGACTTAGAAGATTCGTGGGAAGGGCAGAGGGTTGGAAAGAGATGCGATCGTGGGGAAAGGAATGGTTGAGTCATCCAAGGTGGAGTTAGAGAGGAGAGAAGAGAGCCATCAAGGGTGATTCTGTCGTGCGGTTATGAGAATGCACGACAGTAAATAATGTTGACTCCGTGGGAGTGGTGATATTGTAGCTGTTCTTGTGGTTCGGATGTTCCTGTGTTCTCAGCTAGTGTGTGACGAGAGTAGGTGAGAAACTGAACCCCCATCCGTTACCTGAGGGTCAGATGTAGTTGTTGATTCCTGATATTGCAAAGATGATGTTGCAGATTCTCGTTATTGTGATTGTCCAAAACATGTTTTGGACAATCACATGCTTACCAAATGGCGTCCTAGCTTCGTCTCTTCGATGTATATCAACTGACTGTTATATTCCTCTCTTGTGTCTCCCCTGATGATGTGATTATTACACGAAAGTGCACTTGGGAACTTTTCGTGTTTCATTTTCCCCGTGGACTCATAGGAATATATATATATATGTTGTATGATATTAATGGATCCTTTATTAGTAAGAAATGCTCAATGTATTGGACATGACTATGATAGTTGCGGAGGGTCTGCTGGTGATTTGTGGACGCTTGGTAATTATGGGACGGTGACGTCATATTATGGGACGGTGACGTCAGGAGGCCATGTTTACCTCGTGCTGCCAGAGGCATGACGTTGCCCAACTGGGCCAAAAGACACACCCACTTTACATATATTAAGTCAGGAGTGGTTCAGGGGATCGAAGTTATGAATATAGGGAAAACGGAGTATCGGTAAAGGTAATAGTGTGAGATGTATGTAAATTGGGACGAGGTTTAGGAAGACTAAAGATACTTGAAGGTTTAGATAAAGTCTATAATATGAGAGAAATAGATAAAGACTAAATTCCGTCTATGGATATTGGAGGAGCGAAAGAAGGGGCCAACGCTTGTGTATAGGGAGGGTAAACTAGGGTTCTGAAGTAGATATTACTATTATTATTATTATTATTATTTTTATTATTATTATTAGGGAATAGGGAAGGAGTATTACCCATGTTTAGTGTGTGTGTCGTAAAAGGCGACTTACAGGGGCGGAAGAAGTAAGCTTGGAATTTTCTCCTTGTATTATTACATTCCCTGAGTGAGAGCCAAGGAAGAGGCTTGGAGAGTATTTGTTCTCGAAGTCCAGACGTCAGTTCCTACCTAGTCAAGGTAGCAAACGCCATAATGATAATAGTAATGATAATAATAATAATAATAATAATAATAATAATGATAATAATAATAATAATAATAATAATAATAATAATAATGATAATAATAATAATAATAATTTGACTTATTATTAGAGGGAAACTGCTCTCATTTTTTCGTTGTTAGCAAGAAAGATAAAGAGAAAGAATGAAGAAACAGAGAAAAAAAAGATAGTGTGTTCCTCCTGGGTTAAACAAGATTAAATTACATCGTCTTGTGGGCTAATACTGGGATGCGTGTAATTACGCCGTTTATCCTGGGAGGAAGAAATGATGCTGTCTTGACTATTGAGTAATTTATGTTGAAATTACACTGCAGGTGTGGTTAGTGTTGGCATTGTTGCGTGAGGAATGGGACCTGGTCAGGCAGTGGTGGAGGGGAGGGGGTTATTGTTCACATTACTACATCTCACGGATTTGTTAATGTGTCTCTTGTGTAAGACGGTACGACCCTTGTGTACGACGGTTACGACCCTTGTGCACGACGGTACGACCCTTGTGTACGACGGTACGACCCTTGTGTACGACGGTACGACTCTTGTGTAGGACGGTACGAACCTTGTGTACGACGGTACGACCCTTGTGCACGACGGTACGACCCTTGTGTACGACAGTACGACCCTTGTGTAGGACGGTACGACCCTTGTGTACGACGGTACGACCCTTGTGCACGACGGTACGACCCTTGTGTAGGACGGTACGACCCTTATGTACGACGGTACGACCCTTGTGCACGACGGTACGACTCTTGGGCACGGCCGTGTGACCCATGAGCACGACGATGTGACCCTTAAGGCAAGACGGAGCGACCCTTGGACACGACGGTACACACGACCTTTGAGCACGTTGGCATACGATTCTTGAGCAGGAGGCTACGACCCTTGTGCATGACGGTACGACCTTTGACTATGTTAGCTTGGCCTATAATCTTGTCCTTGAGGGTGATGGTGTTTGTGTTGGAGCAGTGTTGGCGTGGTTGTGCTGGTTTATAGAAAATGTTGGTGTGGTGGTGCTTTTGTTGAAGCAGTGTTGGTGCGGTAGTGTTGGTGTTAGAGCAGTGTTGATGTGGTATAGTTGGTGGTAGGAGCTGTGCTGGTGTGTTAGTGTTGGTGTAGTAAAGCTGTTGTTGGAGCAGTGTTGGTGTGGTAGTGCTGGTGTTGGAGCAGTGCTGTCCTGGTAGTGCTGATGTTGGAGTAGTGCTGGCGTGTTAATGATGGTGTTGGAGCAGTGTTGGCTTGTTAATGACACTGTTAGAGCAGTGTTGGCGTGTTAATGACACTGTTGGAGCAATGTTGGCGTGTTAATGACACTGT